>NW_010177321.1:0-650 GCF_000695765.1 Mesitornis unicolor
GGGGAAGCGGGGCTTGCTCCTTTAGGGGAGGCTGTGGCGAGGAAAACGCACACATTAATGTGAATAAAAACTCCATTCTGCTTCCAAAGCAAAGCTGAGCCTAGAGCAGGGTATTAGCTTAGTGCATGAGAAGATCTTGCAATCACTTAAAACGATCCATTTGGAAGTTCCTTTCTTTGTAGCATAACAGCAAATGCCGTAAGGATGTTCTGCTTTTGTATGTCTTTTCTTTCTGTGAATGTTTGTATTATTTAAAGGGGAGCAAACAGGCAAATAAGAAATATATTTTGTCAATGAGCAAGTCACTGACAAGTGATGTGATTTAACTAAAATGTGTTACATTGAATATATTGAACACAATTTTGTGCTATGTGCAATACTTCCTTATTTGCCCACTCTTACTCAAAACCTGTCTGTAGTGTTCAGGCTCTTGTAATGACTTTTGAATACAGTATAGAATAGAATATTTCAGTTGGAAGTGACCTACAACAACAATTGAGTCCAACTGCCTGACCATGTCAGGGCTCATCAAAAGGTAAAGCATGGTGTTAAGGGCGTTGTCCAAATGCCTCTTCAACACTTACAGGTTTGGGCCACCTAGCGCCTCTCTACAAAGCTGGTTCCAGTGTTTGACCACCCTCTTGGTAAAG
>NW_010177322.1:0-283 GCF_000695765.1 Mesitornis unicolor
CTAATGACTGTCATCACAAACCAGCGCAGCTCCAGCAAGCTGGGCCTCGCCTAATTTAGAGAGATTTGCATGCTGGCAGCATTCATTTTTTATCTCCAAGAAAAATGCATTGTCAGGGAAGCTTAAAGGCTTCCTTCAATCACGGCTGCGTAGGCACTGCTGGCCCGGGCGCTATCAAACGCTGTTGTTCAGGGGATCAACATGGAAGTCGTGGTTTCAGGAGCCACGGAAAGCTGCAAAAACACATTTCTGGTGCCGAACTTGTTTGAATTCCTCGTTTCTT
>NW_010177322.1:556-774 GCF_000695765.1 Mesitornis unicolor
GGCACCGAGCCCGAGCTTTAACGGCTCCCGTGGCCGTTTCGGGCGGGTTCTGCTGCATTTTTCCATTTGCCCGACGTCGGTCGCTGTGGTTGTGGGGGGAGCGCTGGTGTCAGGGGACAGCGGGTGAGAGACCCAGCGCCGTGGAGGGGACTCCTCTGATGTGCTTTTGTCTTCCTGACCCGAAGGGGACATCGCAGGGACCGCAGGAAGCCCAGACG
>NW_010177323.1:0-1419 GCF_000695765.1 Mesitornis unicolor
GGATGCGGAGCTGGAAGCGGTGACAGGAGCCGCCTTTCCAGAGCCAGGCTCAGCATCTCAGGTCCTCAGGGGCTGATGTCACCCCCGCGCAGGCGCCGCCTCGCCAAGGAGGGGCTCATCTCCGGCCAGCAGCATCCCCCTTCCCGCTGCAGATGCTCTGGCATCCCCCCAGACCCTTCCTCCCACCGCCCTCCCCTGCCCAGCCTGAGCTGGGGCTTGTCTCGCTGGCCCGTGTTCCCCCCCTTGCTGTGGAGCCTATGGTCACCAAAAAAGACCCCCACACTGCCATTGCAGCCCCGGGACCCTCTGCCACCGCTGAAGGGAGCAGAGGGTCAGGCACCGCGGTGGCCCTGGTCACGGGTGCTTGTGGCCGTCCTGGCACTGCGCTTTGGTGTCAGTTCGGGGGGGTAAATAGCTCCCTTTGTGTGGTGGAAATTCGGAGCAGCTTTTCTGGATGGACTTGAGATTTGCATGATAAAAGAAAGAGCAGAGGCAGCCTGGGCCTCCGTTTTTTTTTCTTTTTTTCTTTTCTTTTTTTTCCCAGGCCAGACGTGCTCAGGGCAGAAATGCTTTGGCCACTTCTTCCCTGCGCTGGGAGGAGCACCTTAAATCCTTGGCTCCACAACCAGGTTGTTGCCAGCTCAGACTGAGACTTAAATTCAAGTTGATGTTTTGATGCCACAGACTTGCTTTTAATCCTCTCTGAATCCACTGCGCAGGGACAGACAGAGCAAAGGGACGTTTGCTCGGGGCGAAGGACGGTAAACAAGGCAACCCGAGGGGCTCAGCACAGAACCAGTAAGGATTTTCCTGTTAAATTATTATTAAGTGGGGGTAACGATATGGGCTGTTGTGATGCAGCAGCGCAGAGGGGTTCGCTGCCTCAGAGGAGGCTGCTGCTTGTGGCAGGCAGAATTTAAACTGTTCCCTTAGGCTTGTCCTGACAATCCTAGAGAGCCAAGCTTTGTGTCCCTCTAGTTTGACTTCCCTTTAGTTTGACTTCCCTTTAGTTTTGCTTCCCCTTAGTTTTCTGTAGCTCTAGTTTTGCTTTGCTTTGCTTTTTGAGAAGGATTTCCAGCACCGGCAGCCTGGGCTCTGGGGATCGCCGAGGTTCCCAGCCTGGCCCCGGGAATCAGCCCCATCGCCTGAGCTCTCCTGGCTGCCTCTGCTCAGCCCTCAGCTTCACGGGCTCCCCCGCTCCCCATCCCCAAATCAGCCCTCTCTGGGTGTCTCCTCCTGCCACGCTTTGAGCACAGCAGCTGGGGAAGGGCTCACTGAGCTTTTGCAGGTATTTGTTGGTAGCTGGGAGCAGCAGGAGGGAGCTTTGTCTCAGCCGATCAGCAAAAGCAGCTCAGACGCTGCCCAGCCCTTCTCCTGCAAGGCTGAGCCCTCTCAGGACGCTTGTGCCCACGCTCGGTT
>NW_010177323.1:1448-3347 GCF_000695765.1 Mesitornis unicolor
CTCTGGGCTGGTGCTTGCACCCATGGCCACCTCCAGCCCTGCTATGGCTGAGGCCAGGGGACAAGGATGGGGGTGAGGAGGCTGCAGGAGAAATCCTGCCCCAAGAGCTTAGGTCTGGTGGCTGCCCTCGGCTGATCAGGGCTTTCCATCTGGAAACGCCTTTCTCAACACCAAACTAAAGCTTTTTGCAGCCGGAGTGGAAGCAGCCGATGCTGGGAACTGCCTGTGTCCGAGCTGGGAGGTGATGCCGATGGAGAAGGAACCCTGCTCAGTTTCTTCTCTCCCCAAATCTTCCATCACTTATTGAAGCCCAGAACTGCGCTGCTCCTGCATGGACCCCACGGAGCTCCTGCCCCACAGCAGTGCCGCAGCCTCGGGCAGTATCTCTGTAGCTCTGTGTGCGTTTGCTCCTTGCCCCTGATTAAATAAACATCCCAGAGTTATCAGGAGCTGCCAAAAGAGCTGAGTCAACATTAATTAGTAACCGAAAAGATTGGTCAGAAAGGGAATGATGGGAGCAAAATACACAGGATTTTGTTTGCCTACGACAGTGAAAGTGCAGAGGGCTCCTGCTCTCCCTCCTGGCCGCTCACCTCTGGCCCCTGGTCCCCATGCTCAGAGGTGGCACCTGCCCCATCCCAAATCGCTGTATCCTCGGGCTTCCCAGGTCTGCTCCCAGCCTTGCTGACATCAAGAAGGCTGAAATCCCAACAGCAAGTCCTCCGAAATGGTGACATTTTGGGCATGCATAAGCCAAGGGCTTATCCCTTTGCCCTCTGAGCACCCATCCCCTGTCCCCTTACATTTTTGTCTTGCAGAGACCAGGCTGGGAAATGGCCCCACTTTGAGACAGGTGCTGGGAGCTTTAATACCATGAGGTTTACTGTGAAATAAGTGTGGCAGGACCCCAAAATTGCTTCCTGGCTCTGGCCTGCTGTCGTCTCCTGCTCTCTGAACCAGTGCCCAACCTGCACCCTGGCTGGGAAGGCGCCAGCAGCAAAGGCATGGCAGCAGCTCTCGAAGCTGTCTGCACATTTGGGGAGCCCTGTGCCCCCTGAAATGCACCAAGCTTGGTGTGAGCTGCGTGGGATGCTGGGTGGGAGAGCGTTTCTGCCCCTTTCCCCTCTGTTCTGACCTTGGCCTGTTTGTTTTCTCCCATTGGGGCAGGCTGAGCAAACAGTGGATGCCAGGGCCCCGGCCGCAGCCGCGCTCCAGCCCGCACAGTCACAGGAGGGCTGTGCTCCCGGCTGCCCAGCATGAAGCTGCTCTTCCCAGCCCTTGCACTGGCCCTGCTGGCTGCTGCCCACGCTGCTGAAGGTGAGCCCCCAGCCCTGCACAGGCGGCTTCCCGCTGGCATTCAGGGTGGGGATGGAGCAAGTGCGGCTTCTGGGGTGATGGGACGGCTGGGGAGCCCGGGCAGGGTGAGGAGGGGACCAGGTGGTGGCAATGGCCACAGGCCATGTTGGCTACACCTCACAGCACAGGGAGAAGGCAAGAAGGCAGCACATGGGTGTCAGTGATGCCTGGGCAAATCCCTGTCCATCCTACGGCTGGACTACCAGTGTGGAGCTGAGATCCCAGCACAGCCCAGTCCATGGCTCCCATCCCAGTGGGACTTGGGTGAAAGTGGGGAGAGGTGCTGCTGTATCCCCTGGGATGGGTTTCCCATGGAGAGGCGGGGTCCCCCCTATCTGGGCCGTGTCTGTGTTTGCTTTCGCCCCTGAGGCTGAGCTGGGGGGAAGGCGCAGACCCCGCTGCCCGCCCCTCATTGCTCCCCCTGCGCTGACTGTCGGCTTTCACAGACTCCTGCGTGGGCCGCTGCGACGATGCCTTCGACGCACAACGCAAGTGCCAGTGCGACACCCTCTGCATGTACTACCAGAGCTGCTGCAGCGACTA
>NW_010177323.1:3560-3776 GCF_000695765.1 Mesitornis unicolor
AGCTGGCTCACTGCCGCCCGCAGCGCGGGGTCCGCACAAATCCGTATTGCCTGGGAGCAAGCCATTCCTGCACCCAGGCCCCAAGGGAGATGCCCAGGGCTCCCTGGGACCACCCTGCTTCCTCCCGCAGTGACCCGGGGAGATGTGTTTGCCTTGCCGGAGGATGACTACCTCGACTACAACTTCACCGTCGACTTCGGCACGGTAGCGGCCAAC
>NW_010177323.1:3848-6135 GCF_000695765.1 Mesitornis unicolor
CACTGCCTGCAGAGGAGGTACCCAGCCCCACAGCAGGTGGGTTCTGGGACACTGTGGATGATGCACCCGAGGAGCTGTGCAGCAGGAAACCTTTTAATGCCTTCACCGACCTGAAGAACGGCTCCCTTTATGCTTTTCGAGGTACCTCGGGGACCTTTCCCGGGTGCATGGCACAGATTACGGTGCTGTCACCCCATGCCAGTGACTGTGGTCCCTCTTGCCGCTCCCACCTCCCCTCTCTCCCCAGGGAAGTATTTCTACGAGCTGGACGAGACGAGTGTGCGGCCCGGCTACCCCAAGCTCATCAGCGACGTCTGGGGCATCGAGGGCCCCATCGATGCAGCCTTCACCCGCATCAACTGCCAGGGCAAGACGTACCTGTTCAAGGTGGGCAGGAGCCTGGCTGCGGGGTTGGGGGTGCTCCAGGGGTGGCCGGCACAGACTCCCCAACCCACCCTATCCCCACCCAGCAGACCCACGCCTGGGGTGGGGTCTTTGACCCCCCCCTCTGTCCCTCACCCCCCCAGGGCAGCCAGTACTGGCGCTTTGATGATGGAGCCCTGGATCCTGGGTACCCACGCAACATCTCCGAGGGCTTTGAAGGCATCCCAGACAACATCAACGCAGCCTTCGCCCTCCCTGCGCACAACTACCATGGCAATGAGAGAGTCTATTTCTTCAAGGGTAAGGGATGCAGCCCCCCAGCTCCCGGGCAGAGCCTGGCACCAGTGGCCATGGGCA
Organism: Mesitornis unicolor; assembly: GCF_000695765.1. Classification (NCBI taxonomy): domain Eukaryota; kingdom Metazoa; phylum Chordata; class Aves; order Mesitornithiformes; family Mesitornithidae; genus Mesitornis; species Mesitornis unicolor. Next base: position 4,590 of record NW_010177323.1, read on the forward strand.
GGACATCCCTCTAGCTCCTGCCCCCCTTAGAGTGCGTGGCTCCCGCTAATGCCCCGCACATCCTCTCCTAGACAAGTACTACTGGTCCTACGACTTCGCCCACCAGCCCACGCAGGCCGACTGTGAGAAGTCCTCCCCCTCCACCGTCTTCAACCACTACGCCTTCATGAACCGCGACAGCTGGGAGGACATCTTCCATGCCCTCTTTGGCGGCAGGATGAGTAAGAGCTGGGTCAAATCCCAGGGGAAAGGGCCAGTGGGTGCCGATATAACCCACACTGCTAGGGCATGAAGGGTGCAGGCACCCAGGGAGGAGGAAGCGATGCCTGGGAGCACAGACAGGTTGGATGAGCCACTGTGCTGGGCAGGAGCCCAGGCTATGCACAGGAGCCCAGGCTATGCACAGGAGCCCCCCAGGCCACAGCTGCATCTCCCACAGCATCCCAAATCCCACCCTCTGCAGCCCTTCTGCCTCCCACTACCGAGCCCATCACCAGTCATCTTACACCACAGCGTCGCTGCTGGGGACTGTTTATTCCCACTGGAGCTGGAGATGCCATAGGAAAAGCCCAGCCCAGGGCAAGAGAAAAGAAGGATGGAGAGGGGGAGAAGGGGCTTATCAGCAGCTCAGGGCTGATCCCAGCCAAGGGTGGGACAAGGAGCTGCTCCCATCCAGGCTGGGATCCTTTGGAGCATCCCTGTGGGTCTCAGAGCAGGTGCCAGGGGCTGTCTGTGGGGCTGGGCTCAGCTCCCCCTGTACGTTGCTGCCCCTCTCACTCGCTCCCTGTCCCCTTGGCAGCGGGGGCCAGCAGCCCGCGGTACATCAGCAGAGACTGGCGGGGGGTGCCCAGCCGGCTGGACGCCGCCATGGCCGGCAGGATCTACGTGGCCTCCCACCAGCCCCGCAGGAGGAAATCTCGCCGCCAGCGCAAGAGGTACAAGAACCACCGGTCGCTGAATTTGGGTTTCTGGAGCTGGCTGCATAACGACTCCGACTCCGCGGCTGTTGAAAGCGACTGGCTGTCGGGCTCCCAGTGCGAGACCCTCCAGAGCGTCTACTTCTTTGTAGGAGGTGAGTTTGGGACAGCAGGATCTGGGAGAGATGCGGAAATAGGGGCAGGGGGAGGTCTCCCCTTGCTCTGTGACATCCCTGAGCTGTGGGATGCGGTGGGACGTGCCCAGGGCTGGCAGCGGGGGCTGGCAGGTCCCGACGGGCAGCCCTGACAGCCATCTCCCCTTTTTCCCAGACAAGTACTACCGCGTCAACCTGCGCACCAAGCGCGTGGACCTGGTGCAGCCCCGCTACCCCCGCTCCATCGCCCAGTACTGGCTGAACTGCCCCCAGCCTGGGGAGGAGAGCACCTGAGGGGGCCCTGATGGAGCCCTCCAGTCACACAGCCCCTAGCTAGAGAGAAATAAACTGAGTGCTGTGCAGGCTGGAGAGCCCCGTCTGTCCGTCCATCCATCCGTCCCGTGGACTACGCAGTCCTTGCAGTCCAAGATCCCTGTGCCCCCAAGGGCTGTGGTTGTCCCTCCAGGTACAATA
>NW_010177323.1:6267-6667 GCF_000695765.1 Mesitornis unicolor
CAGGAGCCAGCGGGGTCAGGACTCCAGCACCCCTGGGATCAGGTCCACAGCCCCACGCAGGAGTGGCTGGGCTTAGGATGGGTGCCCATCCCTGAGGGCCTCCCCCTGCTGCCCCGCTCACCTTTTGGCTCTGGCAGTCCCGGCCACGGCGGTGCCGAAGGGACGACCCTTCCCTCGGGACTGGGGCGGCGCTCAGGGCCTGGCAGCTCCCGGGGGAGTGGGTGCCGCTGAGCCGAGCTCCTGCTCCTGCCCCGGCTCCTGCGGTGGGGACACATAAGCAAACCTCAGACCACCTCCCCTGTATCCCCAGGGGTTTCCTGAGCTGCAGCTGATGCCCAGGAGGGTGCCCTTGGCTCTCACCGCATCCCCTGGGGTGGCTGGGGGTGCCTGGGGAGCTGAC
>NW_010177324.1:0-21081 GCF_000695765.1 Mesitornis unicolor
TCTGTGATTCTGTGATTCTGTGATGGAGGAGAGATGTTTTCCTTTGGAAAATACCTGTGGAAGACATTCTTGATTTTTTAAAGAATTTACTCAATATTCATCAAATATTTTATTTCCTATGCGAAACTGTCTCCACTGATTTTTATTTTTTTAACAAGGTTTTTTGGGCTATACCTGCTAATTTCTGTTTAGCTGCTATTCAATCTGATTAAGCCCATGAAATCACTGAGAAATTCTCTGAGTCTGGAACAATAATATGCTAAACCAGGACCTGAAGAAAGGATCTGTTTGGGTTCTCATTTTAATTTCTCGTGGACCACCATCAAAACCTCCGCAGAAGACTCACCACAGCTGAGGAATTTATATTAACATTAATATCAAGCATTTCCTTCCCATGTTGTAGTCCCAGGAGATGAAGGCTGGAGGCAGCCTTCCCAAGTACTTTTGACTGTTCTCCTTTCTTACCCTATCAGTCAAATCCTCTCTTGTAAGCTGTGGCTGAGGTATATCCCCAGTGCTGGCTGGAAATATTTCTGTCATGTCTGCTTCAGCTTTTGTTCAGTGATAACCAAAGTGCCACATCTAGGTGTCGGAAATTGATTAAAAGCCTGAAGAAAAATGCCATGTGAATGTTATGCACACGAGCATACGTTACATATGCAAATGCATTTGTTATTTATATATAATATGAATATTTATATCACTTCAGTTACCCATCTCTTCACCAGCAGAGACCGGTGCACAATCTTGGTTCCATCATGTTGCACCATCTACACTTTTATTCTGCATTACTAAAAGCAGGTTGTCTGTAGTGTTGACTACTGCATTCACCTCACAGTTATTCCCCCTGAATGATGTCAATATGGTAGCTTGTGTTTACATTTACAGAATATTAGTGCCCAGTGTTCTATCTCAGATTTCTGATGATCTTGAATTAATAGAATGGGCTGTAATGCTAAGGTATCAGTTTTGTTGCAGTTATCATATTGTTTGCACGACATGTATAAAATAACAGACTCTCAGTGTCTTGTCCCAGCATGCACACACACTTGCACCAAAGTTGCCCTGAACTAGTGGAAGCAATCTTTATTTTGGTTGTTTCAAATGTCTGTGTAGACACAAAGAGGAAATATGCCCCCCACTGTTATTGAAGTGTTGTTTTTATTGTTTCTCATAAGAATTTAACCTTCAGTCCAACGGTATTTTTTCCCCAGGAAACAGGAGATGAGCCCTCTGAAAAAGATGCTTTGCAGCCCGGACGCAATATTGTTGCTGCAGGTTACGCCTTGTATGGCAGTGCTACACTGGTTGCCCTCTCCACTGGGCAAGGAGTGGACTGCTTCATGCTTGATCCGGTACAGTCATGGTGTCAGTCACATTACCACTGTCTTTCAGAGCTTTCTGTGCTTGGGTTTACTCATTTTTGTTATTTCTTGTCTCTGTAATCTAGGCAATCTATGCAATTCTTTTTTTCAACTATGTTCTGGAGCATCCCACCCCCATCTTAAAACTGTTTAATAATACATGACTATGTTGGTTGCAATACCTCTGGTTTGTTGGTTTTTTTTTCTACTCAGCGAAAGAGAGTTTAAATTAAATAGAATTTGAAACACTGTTTCAGTCAAACCTGACTACTTGTTTGCATAAACACTTGAGAAAATTTACTCTGAACAGTGTCTTTGCCTCCACTTAAATGACTCTTGCTTTTTTCTTATTCTTATTCTTTTTCTGTCTGTAGAATAATCTCAGCTTGTTCAGTGTTTAGCCTGGAGCAAGGACCATTTTTTTATATAGTTCATGCAAAGTGATGTCTGAATTCCTGAGTGCAATTTAGTTTTATGGTTAAGTCCTCTAAGCTGCACACCCAACAATTTGCAAAAGCACAACCATACCCATACAATTGGCCATGTGCCCAGCCCAGGAGCCCAACATGTGTTACTGGAGGAATGCAGGAAGAAGACTGCTCATTTGAGAAATCAGCGTTAGACAGGGGCAGTAACATAGGAGGGTTTTTGTTTTAAAAGTATGCATTATCAAAACTCCTTTTAACCTTTATAAATATGCTCAGTCCAAGCGGGAAGAACTGGGAGCTGAACTGCTCTGGTTAATAGGCAAGAAGAGCTCAAAAATCAGAAGGCAGTGTAATTTCTTAATTTGTAGCCTTATGGTTTGTGAGATTCACGATCTGACTGCTTTCAGGGCTGACTGGTATTCTTTTGATATGCTAGCTATTACAGTCAAATTGCTTCTTGTTTATAGCACCAATGTAACTAATTTTCATGAATTCAAAACAGATTCTGTGCTTTCTGCTCTGCTTGTAATACTGTGAAGTTATACAAAAGACTGGTGCCGAAAGAACCAAGCTGTGCTAGCATTTCTGCCATCTCTAGTGTGACAACTGTTACAGAAAGTCAACAAAATTTTCTGCTGCTTGCTAATAGTTGATCTATCCTGTTCTTCTGTAGGGTCTCGGTGAATTTATTTTGGTGGACAGAGATGTTAAAATCAAGAAGAAAGGGAAGATATACAGTCTCAATGAAGGTTATGCAAAGTATTTTTTTCCTGCAATGACAGAATATTTACAAAAGAAGAAATTTCCTGAGGTAAGAAAATATTGGCACTGTAGCAAGCTAACAAAGCATTCCATGCAGTCCAGGCTGATGGGAAAGGATTTGAAGGCCTCACTGAATTCAACCCCACTTAACCCTTTCATGCCATCAGGTCCACTTTGGGTATGTGTCTGATGTGTTGTTTTTTTTCTGGTGCCCTGATGTCTTTTATAATTTAGACTTTGGTAAGTAGATTTGCAGCTTGTTCATCACAGTTTGGAGGAAAATGTACTGTACATAAAGAATGATGTTTTTCAACAAAGCTCTAAAATTGTGCCAGCAAAACATGGGGATACCCTTGTTTTCTAGCTTATCTGAGCATGCAGCTCAGTCATAGGTACATCTGGGCATCTGGGGCTAGCTTCTATATACTGCCCAGAAGGTGCTTGCAGGGATCTGGGTGGCATCACCTTCTCCTTTCTGTACATACATGCATTTGAGAAATGCAGTATCACTCTTTCACTGTGTACTTGAATCAGATGGAGCATGAACCAACCCATAGGCTGAAAAAAAAACAAATTGTGTGCAGCACAGTTTCACTGCATTCTGTTGTTAGGAGGATTATATCTGTATCCTTCAGAGAGATGAAGCTGATGAACTTCCTCACGGGGACATACAGCTCTGTATGGCCTCTAGTCAATGTTAGGAGGATACAACAGAAGCTCTCAATGAGGAAAACTGGAAGCTTTCTAGAAAGTGTGGCTATGTGACCTGTAAGTCATAATGAAATACAGTGACATGGAACAACTCAGAACTCAGTTTGGCCAAGAAACTGTTTTTAATGCTCTTTGTGTTTAAAAAAAAAAAGGCATAGTTTTATTGTTTAAGCTATTAGTTGTCAAAAATACTTATACAGGGCTCAAGTAAAAATCCATGTTTCCAGTAGAAAACAAGAGAAATGTAGCAAGTAAGAGCATAAACCATATTCCTGGGAGAAGCTCCTTCTGAGCTGAAAATCTGAATTTACTACATTGGATATAGCTGCAATGCTGACCTCTTGTCAAAACCTCTTTTCCATATTACCTAGATTGTAGGTATAGAACATTTAAAATATGTTAATTTTGAATATTTGAGGTTAGCTTGAAACTCCAAAGTCTGCTTTCAGTCCAGCTGTGAGAGAAGCAGAAGCCCACAACACAACTTTCACACTTTCTGAAAACCGATACAGCTGGGAAATTGGAGATCTGTGCTGCTCATTCTGCTCACATTATGCTATGCTATGCACTAAGTATAATGCACTAACACTGAATTTATTAATTTGTGTTTTTGCAAATCACTCAAGTGTTGTTTAATGTAAAACTCTTAAACAAATAGTCACCCTAGACAACTCTAAAAAAGACTGAAGAGATTTCAGGCTCAGTGGAAAGACCAAACAGAGTTATTTCACCACAGGCTCAATGAGGACAGTTCTGTCATGTGATTCGCTAAATCCTCAGGTTAGGACATACAGGAAAAACCTGATTTGTAAACATTATTTCATCTCAAATCTGTGCTTCTTTTGAGGAAAATCTATTGAAAGTGGTGTTGTACTAAAGCAACAGAAGTTGGTAGAAGTTGTTTTAAAGCAGGCAGCATAGTAGTGCATGGGTTATTTGGGGCAGGGAAAGCTTCCTTAAGGGTTTTGAGCAAGCACATCACGTTGCTGCTCTGGGATATAGGGTTGCCTGGGTGAGAAGGGCCAAGGCACCAATGTTATGGCCACAAAGCACAAGGAAGTACCTTACCGATCTGAAAGCTTGTTGTGCACAAGCATGGTCTGCAGGCCGAGGGAGGTGATTCTGCCCCTCTACTCTGCTCTGGTGAGACCCCAGTTGGAGTACTGCATCCAGTTCTGGGGCCCCCACCATAAGAAGGACATTGAGCTGTTGGAGTGGGTCCAGAGGAGGCCACAAAGATGATCTGAGGGCTGGAGGACCTCCCCTATGAGGACCAGCTGAGAGAGTTGGGGCTGTTCAGCCTGTAGAAGAGAAGGCTCCAGGGAGACCTTATAGTGACCTTCCAGTTCTTGAAGCGGTCCTACAGGAAAGATGGAGAGCGACTTTTTACAAGGCCAAGTAGCGACAGAACAAGGGGGAATCATTTTAAACTGGAAGAGGGTGGTGAGACACTGGCACAGGTTGCCCAGGGAAGTTGTGGATGGCCCCCCCCCGGGAGTGTTGGACAGGGCTTTGGGTGACCTGGTCTAGTGGGAGGTGTCTCTGCCCATGGCAGGGGGATTGACTGGATGATGTTTAAGGTCCTTTCCAACCCAAACCGTTCTATGATTCTATGAACCTGAGTTTTGGAAACAGCATAACTCAATTCCTTGATTTAAAAAGGACATTATATTTGCATTGTGGGAGGACAAAAGAAAGAAAGAGTTGCCCTCTTTCACAGCATGAAACCTGTTTCCTGGCATCATCTGTATGTTCAGCTATACTGGTGATGCTCCTACCTCCCCTGCAGCATCCAGGTGGAGCACTGCACAGCTTTGGTCTTTGTTTTCCTCTCTTGAGCATGCAGAAAGGCAGTGGGGAGGATCTGCTGGATACCCTCTGCCTGTAACTTGAGAAAGAACTAACATATGGAGCATGGGGGACCCGTTCTTACTCTGATGGATCACTCTCATCCTGTGGCTTTCTGGCCACTAGAAGCCAAGAGACTAGGCATTAATTTCAGCTGCTTGTCACCTTCTTAGCTCTTTTTTTCCTTTGATCCTACCTCTATTTCCTTCCTCCTGTGGTTCTTGGTCAACATGCTCTTCCAATGACTCTCTAACATTGCCACAGAAAACTGAAAAGGCAGACAAAGTAGGATGTTGTCCACAACATGTCCCGTGTATCTGTATCTCACTGGCGTCAAAACAGTACAAATCATTTATGTGGAGAGTTTTTCCCCTACTATCTAACAGTGACCCAGATCAGACAGTTTGGACTACAAAGACATGTTGACTCTCAAAGTGTCTTGTGGACCACCATTCACCCAAGGCATTAGTTCTGAATTAAAAGCACTGGAATAACACTGCTGTTCTGCAGGTCAGCTGTAAATCTTCTACCACTCTCATGTGGATATTAGTGGGAGATATTTGCCTGACACATCTCTTTTGGAACAAGAGTCCAGAGTAAAGCTATATTTTTGTTAAGTGTCACAAAATCTCCTGCTGCTTAACCAGCTTGAAGAGCAAGCTGCTGTTTGAAAGGCTGCCTGTAATGCAACAGGTATACTCCAACCTGCATTGTAAAATAGGCACTGTTGGGCCAGAGACTGTTTCTGCACAGATTTCACTCTAACTCCTTCCCAAAGTGTGTTCTTCCTTCAGTAACGCTTGGAGGGCCCTAGCTTGTTGCTACCACTGGTTCACTGATGGTAGAACTCAGAAACATGCTGTGAGCATTGTTGTATTTTCCTATTCCACCCATTTTTATCTTTGCTTCCTACAGCCACAAGAGAAGTTGAGTCTCTCAGCTTCTTGATTGACAGCCATGCAATGGAGACTCACTCGTTAGGATTTGTCTTAGCAATGCTATCAAAAACCTGTAATCAACAGCACATTTCAGCATGAAGCATTCTTCTGCCAACCAGTCCAGCTGTATCAAAGTGACATAAAAAAGCTAATAAAAACACTGTGCTTTTATCACCATATCTGTATGTGTAATGTGGGATGCAGTTTGTAGTCTGTAGAAAATACTTCTTCCCCCACACTTACCTGGCCATCAGAGTTATGCAAGAAAAGCATGGTCTTGTTCTGCTGTGAAAGAACATAGCTGTCAGAAATCACTAGGATAAAGAAGTGAAAATGTGACTTCCATTACATTGTGGAGAAAAAAAATCAGAAGACCTATCCATTACGAGCCATTTTTGCTCCTCTGGGCTAAGCAAAGAGAAGCAGCAGAAAGGGTGAAACTAAGAGCAATCACAAGTTTACCCAAATGCCATGGATGCTGACCAAGGGAACATCAAGGATCTCCAACTCTTTCATTAGCATCAATCAAAACAGAGCTAAGTGCTCTTTGGGCAAGCAAACAGCTTGGCATTGCTCAAAACTCAGGATGAATCTCCCTAGCATTCATGCTCTGTTATTTTGTGTGAGAAGAAAGCCTGGGTCATGTGCCAACACACATTCAACACCTACTAACATTCTCATCTGTAAGAAAAATGCACGAGTGACCAAACTGGAGAAACAAGAAGTAACATTTCTAGTAACTGAAAGGACTATTTGTTCCTCCCATCCAGATAGCTGGACGCTAAGGGAAGCGAAAATTTTATTTCAGTCTGTGGTTCAAGTGATAACTGTACCAGCATGGAGGAATTTCTCTTCTGTATTTTTCTCAGCACTGTGTTTCTAGCAGGTGAATTTCTATCAGGGTATGAAGTAACTAAAATTGTCAGTGGCGTGTCATCAACTTCACATAATGTGGCCCATGTACAAATAACTTGTGTAAATTACTCACATACAAATGGGAAATCCAGAACATCCTAAATGTATCTATCTGATGATTTGGACACAGGTGGCTCAGCTGTGCAGCTCATGGTCAGTAAATTTTATACATGTGGGCTGCAGACCCCTTATTTGATAATGCCATAGAAGCAGTCCTTAGCAGTCTGGTTTCAGGCCTGTTACAGTCGATATGCTATGGCTTTTCCTAATGCTTAACAAACTTTTCTTAAGATTTGCTTCATCGCCATCTGAAACCATAAAAGAGACCCTTTCCTTTCCTTAATTTTATTTTTAAAGGTGATTTCAGACTGTATTCACATCTTTCCTTGAAAATTATATTTTCTTAAACTGCAAACTTACTTCAGTCTCTCTTTAACACCTCTTAAGGTGATTTTTGATGACCTCAGATTTTTGCCATTACAAAGCCACAAGTGCAGACAGCTGTGAGATGGATAAGCTTAAGTTTAAAAATGTAATTATTTGAGGGTAAACCATGACAAATAAGGGATCAAATACTTGAAAGTATTGTTCAGTTGTGCCTGGAAGTAATAGGGCCAGATTTAGACAAAACCAAATAGAAAAGCTCCAGACTGTGTCTTATCTATCATGTCTTTCATACTTTGTATTGTTCTCCTCTGGATTTTCAATAGTTCTCTTACTGTGTACAAGAAGAAAGAATCATGGAAAACCATACAAGGACAGTTGAAGCATTATTACCTAGGCTGGAAGAGTTCCCTCATATAATTTTACTGGCAGCTGTATCAAATATCCAAGTCTTACATGTTGTGGCTTAGGACTCAACTTCCTAAAGTTGTGTTACGTTATATTGTGTAATTTCATGAGAATCTCTTCCCAATTTAAAAGAGAGCAAATTGATATTTTGATAAACTTCACAGTTGCACAGAACAATTTGAAAAAGTTATTTCAAAATAGAATTACGTTTTCCTCTAGCTATGTTTTTTCCTCCCACTTGTGAATTTTTTTCTCCCAGCTAACCTCACGATTTTGCTGGGAATGGTGACTAACTTGTGATGTCTGAAGGTCTTGGAGGTGGCATTGCTTGAACAAGTTCTCTATGTACTTCTCTGGAACTAGTATCAGCACAAGGAGAGCTTTGAAGAAATCACTAAGATCTTTTACTAGACAACTGATCAGAACAACAGAAAAAACATGCAGAGACCTTTTCAAACTTTTAGCATTGCAATATACAAATATATATGTGTATTAAATCTGCATGAAGTCCTAGTCTCTAGTAATTTTCTGGGGAGGCACAAGTTCTTCCTCCGCTTCATGGAAGACAGAGTGAGAGATACCAAAAGACCAACAGACTTCTTGGCATAGTAGCTTTCAAAAAGCTTTCCTTCAGTTTACATCTGCATTGTGTATCTCCCAAAGCACAAATACAGGTTGGGTGGAGAATGGATTGAGGGTGGCGCTGAGGAAAAGGACTTGGGGGTGCTGGTTGATGAAAAGCTCGAAGTGACTCAGCAATGTGCACTTGCGGCCCAGAAAACCAATCCTATCATGGGCTGCATGACCAGCAGGTCAAGAGAGGAGATTCTCTCCCAATACTCTACTCTCACGAGGCCCCACCTGGAGTACTGTCCCCAGTAGAAGAAGGACGTGGACCTGTTGGAGCAAGTCCAGAGAAGGGACTCGAAGATGATCAGAGGGCTGGAGCATCTCTCCTATGAAGGCAGGCTGAGGGAGCTAGGGGTTGTTCAGCCTAGACAGGAGAAGGCTCCAGGAAGACCTTATTGCAGCCTTTCAGTACCTGAAGGGGGCCTACAGGAAAGCTGGAGAGTGACTTTTTACAAGGACATATAGTGATAGGACAAGGGGTAGTGACTTTAAACTGGAAGAAGGTAGATTTAGACTAGATATCAGGAAGAAATTCTTTACTCTGAGGGTGGTGAGACACTGGCACAGGTTACCCAGGGAAGTTGTGGATGCCCCCTCCCTGGAAGTGTTCAAGGCCAGGTTAGACAGGGCTTTGAACAACCTGGTCTGGTGGGAGGTGTCCCTGCCCATGGCAGGGGGGTTGGACTGGATGATCTTTAAGGTCCCTTCCAACCCAAGCCATTCTATGATTCTGATTTTGTCATTATCAACTTTGACTTGCCTTCCTGAGCGTGGTGCAACTTTATAATCAAAATCTTCAGACCAAAATTTTGCAAACCAATTCTGACACTGCTGTATTTTAAGGCATCTTCACCATAGATATCACATAACTTTTTATGAGCTTGCACAGCATCATTTCCACTTCTATGATTCTATGATTCATAAAGGTACGGTGACGTGTTGCTTTTGTCAGGTGGAGCTTATTTGGTGTATATAACTTCTATTTGTGCAAGACACCATGCTTGTCTTCTATATTTTCTACCTTGCCATTGTTATGACCAGCAAACCTGAGACTTCTTGTCTCATGTATACTTTGTTCTCACTAAAATGACCTCTCCTTTAACAACATTATTTTCTAAGCTAAGAGCAAGAAACACTACATTCATGGATAAATTGCTATCTCCCAAGCTAAGCAGCAGAATGAATCCTACAACCAATTACACAACCTGACAAATAAGCTAAAAGGAAAAAGTTGGAGTCTTCTGGGAAATATCTGGACATGTAAAGGAAAGTCACATCCCTCTTCATGCCCTGGCTTAGGAACCAGTGAAGGATCAGCAATCAAGTGGATACCTTGTTCTGATAATGTCAAGAAGTTTCCACTCACTCTTTGCAGCTCTTGCTTTTTCACAGGCTTGGGGTTGATACCAAATATGCACTCAAATTAAAGACACCCTGGTTTCCACACTGTAAATGCAGTTCCTTAAAGTCCTTATTATAGAACCCCATAAGCAATCACTGCACCTTACAAAAGCCTAAATTTCAGGCTGGTTTAGGAATTTACAATGTCTATAAGCGGCTATTGATTTAAACAGGTTTGGTTTCTGGTTTACAGCAAAATGACATTTTACCACACTAACAGGTATCTAGCCTGGTAGATAAAGTGCTTTACTCTATGTTTTTCAGGATGGCAGCTCCCCATATGGTGCCAGGTATGTGGGCTCCATGGTAGCTGATGTTCACCGTACATTGATGTATGGTGGGATCTTCATGTACCCCGCTAATGAGAAGAGTCCTAAAGGAAAGGTAAATAATTTGACTGACTTCCTAGTGAACTTCACCAACCTAATACCTCTGGTATTTCTGGACATGTAAAGGAACAGTTTAGATATATAGACAGATAATAATTTTCCATTCCTGGAGAAAATTATTAATGGATATAATGGTCAGCAATCAAATTTAGGCAAGGAATTCAGGCAATTGCCAATTTAGGCCAGAAATCTTCCTGTGTGCTTTTACATTACATACTACTCAAATAGTTTTCACTGCAACCAAAGGCTTTATTTCGTTTTCTAAAGAGAAAAATTTCAGTACCATAGAAACCTGCTGAGATACCTATGCATAACTCACAGGTAAAACATGTTCCTAAGGAAGACTTCCGTACTTTATACTGGCAATTAGAGTCCAAGTGGGATATGCTGAACTCCAGACAGGGTTTGTACAATGTTAGACAATTGAGTTTCTCTAGCTAGTTTCCAAAGGTTACTGAGCTTACTATCACCAGCCCTGCAAACACAAGCTTCTACTAACTGGTCTCAAAGACCCTGTCAGTGGAAGGTGAGTTTCATCCATGCTGAGATCAGTATTCTGGGAAAAGATTACTTCCCATTTGGGCATCTGAACACATTGTGACTTAATGCAGTGCAATGCAATGCAGTGACTCCTTGCATCTGCTGTGCCACAGACCACAGCTCACCTCAATTTTTCTTCTACAGCATCAGATACCTTTATTATCACAATTCTAAATAAATATGTTTTAAAAGAAATCTGATTATACAGTTGATCTGTGGACCACCAGTAACATGCACGTCATCTTTAGGAAATTATTGGCTCAATGAATAATAGATTGGTCATGGTGTTCTGACTTTCAGACTTTCTTCTTTCCTGATCAATACCATATTTAAAACCTACTCAAATGTTGTTGTAACCTTGGCTTATACATGCAGGAATCTGTGCTTATAAAACTGCTTGCCCCATGTCTCACACTGGTATCAGAACCTCCTGATGTTTGCAGCTCTTTAGGGACAGAGGACTTGCTGGTTCCATTGTGGTGAGCATGTGCTTGTCATAATTACAGCAGATCCAATTGGTCTGCAAAATGAGAACATGAAAAGAACTCTCTTCAGAACATGCAACAGAAAATATCTGCATGCTTGTCCAGGCAAATTTGATTTAAATATTTAATACAGCATACCAGGACAAAACAAAACAAAACAAAACAAAACAAAGCAAAGCAAAGCAAAGCAAAGCAAAGCAAAGCAAAGCAAAGCAAAGCAAAGCAAAGCAAAGCAAAGCAAAGCAAAGCAAAGCAAAACAAAACCAACCAAAAACAAATAACAAAACCCCAAACAAGCAAACAAAAAAAAACAAACAAAAAACCCACCAAACAAAAACCCACCAAAACAAACAAACAAACAAAAAACCAGACAACCAACAACAAACACACAAAAAAACCCCCAAAAAACTCTACACCATTGACTGGTGTGGATCTGTTTGTGTATCAGAGCAAGAGATAAAAAAGAACCTGCTGTGTGTGAGAGAAGTGGATTTGCTGACTGGCCTCTTCAATTTAAACTTTTTGTTTTGAAATCTGTGTTAATCCATTGTTGAAAAGATGAGAAACAGGACAAAAGAACAAATGTATAAAGTATTTATATAATTTTATAGAAATCAAGATTTCTGCACAAGTTAGCCTATGTTGACTATTGGATTGTTCTGGTTTGCACTGCCATTGCAGAGAGAGTAATGAAAGAAGCAAAACTTGTTATTACTACTAACAAAAGTTTTCTTCTTTCCTTCTCAGAGTGCAGGTGTATACAGATCTTTTCACATAACCCTCTTCTTGTTGGAGAGCTAATGCCTTTGTGGCTGGTGTTCTGGTCATCATGCCCCTGAAAGACAGTCTATGCACCAAATGCCACTGGAATTGAATCAAAGGCTTTATAGCAAATGTAAATGGCATACATGTAGGATCCAGCAGACAGAGCTCCTTCTTTAAGTTGAAGAAAGAATGAGAACAAAATGCTCAATGAGCAGTGTAGAACCAGCCAACAAATAGATCCACTTTTCAGATCAGCTATGTTAAATAGTATTTTTTATGAACTTAAGGCTTATAGTTCTCTATTAGGTGAAAAATGGTAAACCTGGAGACAGAACCTATCTGAAGACCCCCTAAGAGCAATTGCAAAAGCTGCTTTCTTTAAGCCATGTAGTCATGGTTAAGCAACAAGAAACTCAACACATGGTTCCACAGTGGCACCACTGCTGTTTTCTGGCTCATGATCTTCCAAAAGTTGGCCAAGCAGTAAGGATAACAATGAAAGCTCTTGGTCCTATGTTGCCTGTCAGATGAAGTCCTTATACCAGAAGTAGCATTTCAGTGGGCTTTAAAGTTAAGAATGAATGTAATAAGTGCTATTTAAACTTGTGACATATCATGGTTTAATTGCAAACAGCATGATAAAGGAATGATGGATAGTAAAGTCCTGCGTCCAACCCATTTCTTTGCCTATATATACAGTTGTCACACCTCCTTTTCCCTAGAAAACATTCTCTCCTTTTCACAATTGAAAAGCCCATAATATGTACTAACGCTGTTGTACATGAGCACTTCATAGACCATCAGGGATCCAACTAAACCTACAGAAATAATGTATTTTAAGAAACCAGCTATCATCTATGCCCTTTTAAACACAGAATCTTTTGGCATATGTCTCAAATAAGTCTGCGTTTCACCAGAACACAAGCACCGCAGAGGTAACATTTTTAAAGATGTGAACAGATATCAGGGTCCAAACCAAAAGTGACTCTATACCAAAAGGGAAAATTTGCTTTTAGTAATTACTTGAGTTACATATGAAAACAGTGTCACTATCTGGACAAGTTCAGGCCACTAATATCTGTTCACTTTTCTGAAGAGAGGCAATCAAATCCTGAAATATAAAACTAGGAACACCAAGTTTCAAACTCCCAAATATCCTGACCTAACACAATGTGATTACCCCAAGCTGAGGGTAATACGTAAAGCCTGTACATGAGAAGAGGTTTTGGCTTTTTTTAGCCAGTACTGGTAACTTAGCTGGCTTAACTGTTTTGCTGGTATCTGTGGGCCCGACAGCTGCTTTTGACATTTTTTACAAAATACAGCTTGATTGGTGCTGCACATCAGTATGTCAGCCTGGAAATGATGGTTGTGATGCTTGGATGCAGGGTCAGTACACTCTTCCTCAGAACAGAAGGTGTTAAGGAAAGTGAGAGGAGGAGAGGGAAGAAGGAGGGCTCACTGAGAGACATTACTACTTAGGTCAACTGCTGTTTGGTACAAAATTTTTCAAAATCATGAAAGGAAGGTTAGGCTCTGGTAAGTCCTTTGCTGTAATTTCCCCCAGAGACAATCATGTGTTCCATCTTTCTTTCTAGCTCCGACTTCTCTATGAGTGCAATCCTATGGCTTTCATCATTGAGCAGGCAGGTGGGATGGCAACCACAGGGACTGGGGCAGTGCTGGATGTGAAACCTGAGAGTATTCATCAAAGAGTGCCTCTTATCCTTGGTTCTCCAGATGATGTTCAAGAATACCTCACCTGTGTACAGAAACACCAGAAAAGCAGCTAAAGGCTTTTCCAGATCAGACCTTGCTCATCCAACTTCAACTCACAGGAAAAGCTGTACCTTTCAAGATGGTTGATTCAAGCAATTAGCACCTATCTCTCAGTGAAAATACCACTTCATGAGAATAAGAAAAATAGTGAGAATGGGGATAGTTAAAATGTAATTTCTGCTTGCAAACAAATGTAAAAATCCTTTCACTCTGATTTATGCAATGCAAACGTAGAGACAGAGGCCTGATTATTAAACAGAAGCTACTTACTTTATATAGTATTAACAAAAGGAAGTGGATTGTGTCAGTAACCCATTTGATCTGAAGCTTTACATCTGGCATTACATGGTTGGCATTGTTTGAGACAGGCTTTTCACATCAACATTCACAATGCCATTATCTGGATCTTCTGCCAGAGTTTTTGTTGCAGGAGCTTTTTATCTTGACAGCCCTGAGAAGACCAAAATTCTTGTGCTGTCTGAAACAGTGTTTTTAAGCTCCAAATTATATACGTCTTAGGTAATTAATAAAGATGGAAAAGCTGCAATGTTGCCAGAGTATTTCAGTTCTCCTAAAAACTTATTTACAGACAGGTAACCTTCAATGGCAAACATTGCAATAAGCCATTGCTACGGGTGTGACACATAAATCATGCCTATTCCCTGTTTATCCATTGTCCTCTGCAACAGAAGATGAGCTACTGCCACAAAGCCACAGTTACAACTTCTTTTTCTTTTACTTTGAAAGTTTCTCATTTCAGATTGGAGCTTGCCCTTTTGTGCATGTTACATGGCCGTTCCTAGCCACCTTCAGCACTGGTGCCCTAGTGCCATGTCTCAGACTTGACACTGCCTAAGGAGATCAGCGATCACTGCTGAAACTAGGAGGTGTTCATTGACCAATGAGAGCAAAGATTATTAAAGAAATGTGTGATTATGTTTAGTGTTAATGGTGTGAAAATTGGGCTTTAGGTTACTTTAGGCAGTAGACATCCTGACACCTTTATAACCCTCCTGGCTCATTATAGCGATATTTCTTTTGGTGAACATCTTTGCTGTAAGCAACTTCTGCCCCATCTCATTTTTACTGCTTCTCCATGACCCCAGTCATGCTGGTACAAGACTCTATTAAGAACAGTGTGAATTACATTAGGAGATAGATACGAGTTAAAGATACTCCTGTCAAGAAACTCCAATGTTTAGTTTTAAACTCAGGACTATGTTCTATTATTCATAAAGAAGAGGCAGGTTAAATAAAGGCAGACAGAAAACTGTACAGGACAGCTATTTACCCTTAGGTATTGTTATCCCAGGGGTGAGGATGTGGTATCAGTATTGCTTCAGGTATCAAAGCACTCTTTCTGCAGGTCTTTATCTGGCACTATTTAAAGCTGTAACAGTGACAAGTACAGTGTGTATTTGCTTATTCTGTTCCTCATCATGTGCTTCCTGAATCTCTGCTACCAACAGCAAAACACCAGCAGCACTTAAATCCCAGAGAATGAAAGGGAAGCAGAAAAAACTGCAAAGGTCTAGGTAACAGCCAACTTTATACTAGAGAATGCAATTGTGCACTCTGGCTATGAAAGCTAGTAAATCAGTTTTCCTGCAAACAAAATATGCACATAGTGTATGTGTGCACATATATACATATGTTTATACATCTATTTTATACATAGCCACACTCTCTCTCTCCTGCAATCTCCATATAAGAACACAAATAGTTGTTGATGTCACCGATTTACTGAGAAACTTGATTGTATTTTCAAAATTGGAAACTAAAACCAAGCATAATTCGAGGCTAGTCAGCTAACAATACCAGTATTTCATTAGAAGAAAGATCACGTGCAACCTGGTCCTATTTCCAAGCAGCCAAGAGAGATGATTAAGGTCAGGTCAAGAACAGGGACTTGGTGATTCCCTGTGTAACCTCAGGGCCTCTAAAAACAACCACCTTTTAGGGAAATGCTGAAAGAAAGTTCGTGTTGTGGTGGGTATACATGCTCTAGAGACTAAGATCTGTGTTCCTGTGCTGGCAGTTAAACTATACATCTGCATACTGCAATGTGTAAGCCATTCAGTGCCCTAGTGCCAGCATAACAGCACCTGAGCTGCCTTCTTTTAAGCATGATTTCACAGCAAAACCTGCATATAATCCCAGCTGCTGGCCTTCCCATGATTTTTTTATTTCATGAGTCTGCATCAGAAGCACCTGTTTGTGGAGGAGTTAGTGCAGGGTCACTGAACTGACAAACAACTGCAGTTTGGGTGGCTGTTGATGCCCCAATGATAATGCTCACAGTCTGTGGGCTGCCGGCTGCCTGACATCTACAAAGAGATCAGTTATCTACTCTGTTTAAACAACCCATGCAAACCCCAAATGCAGATTAAGAAAGCAGCAGCTCTCTATGGTGTGAACTGTGGATTTTCTTCGACAGTCCCACTTTGACCTACCACACCTACACTGTTTTCCTAGGTACTTACATATTTTCTGCTACATTTAACACAACTCTGTGACCGAACTGCTCTACAGAGTCCTTCATAAACCCTGGGGATGGAGTTTAAAGTTTCCCTTCCCAGTGTGATACCTGTTCAGACCATTTCTCTAGAGCACTGACACAAACCACAGGCTGTCTGTGGTGGGGTGTCACCACCTAAAAAGCCCTTGTGATACTGGGCCACAACTTCTCCTCATGGTCAGCTGCCAGGGTGTCTGAGGGCTTTCAGGCAGTTGAGAAAACAAGACATTCAGTAGTTGGAGCTGTGGGAAAGGGAATGCACCATGAGCTGTCATCAAAGCTGTGGGGAGGAGCCGGGAAGCTGCATGGACCAGCACTCGCAACAAAGATGCTCTGACTTTCCCTCTGCTTATAGAAGAAGGTGATTCCTGATATTATTCCTCAGATACTAATCAGCATGATACAAAATTCAAAATACATGGAAAAATCAAGTACACAAAGGCACAGAGGTGTTTAAATATTAGTTCTCATGAGTGCCTTTTTATCAGTATTTAATTGGTTTATATATAAACCAATGCCAGCTTGATTTTCTGTTACTTTTGGAGGCGGATGTTGAAAGAGAAGTATACTAGTGGTATTGTACCAGATATATAACAAACATGGCTGTTCTTAAAACGCTGATTTACAACTTGTTGACAAACCTAATTCTAACTTCCAATTTCAGGGCATCTTTGTACCTATTTCAGAAATAGAATAAAAGCAAACTACCTACACCAGATAATATCCAGTAACACAAGAAAACACAGAACCCCCACCAGCCTTTAATAAATGAGCAGTTGTTGGCTAATTACTTTTAAGTTAGCCTGAACAGCCAGCTGCAGAGAGTTGGCCTTGTGACTGCAATCACAAGACGGGGGATCAGAGAACATGTTATGGCTGGCAGGCTTCCCACTGGTCTTGCAGCACCCAGCAGGCTTGTGCTGCTGCCTTGCCAGCCCCATGCTGCCAGGAGCTCATGCTGGGCCCTTCACAATCGAAGCTCATGCTGGACCCTCTGCAATGGGAGCTCATCTTTCCCTGAGAAAGCAAGGCAGTAGAAACAGAGATGCTGCTTGAAATGCTGGATCAAATGTGTCTTTGAGCATTTGTATGCTCAAAGTCGGTACTTTATTCAGTTTTGCACAAAAAGTACACACAGGGAGTTTTGTTGTTTTTGAATAATGTCAACTGATACTTCTTGAAAAATCAGACAAGGCTTTTCTTCATTTATAAGATGGAAATGATATGCTTCAGGCTTATTACAAAGGAAGAACAAGAAAGATATCTTAGTTTGTATAGATTATACTACTCAGGCTCTTGTGAGAAAAGGGTGATTAGTACCTATGGAACAGAAGAAAGGGATTAGCAAGGGGAAAGATGATAAAACCATTAACTCCTGCAAGACTGCAAAGAGGAAAATATGTATTTTTCAGATATATCCAGGGCCCAAATGTGGGTAAAGCAGGGAACAAAATGAACACAGAGTATCTCCGCACAGTTTCCCAGAGGCACAGAAATTCAGAAGTCTTGAGGAGACACTCTCTACCATTCAGGCTTCATGTCATCACAGACAATAGTCACAAACCCCATGCATTACCACTGAAAACACGTCCAGGTTTTGTTCCTAGCTTTCTGCAAAACAGATGTGGTTTCAGAAAACAGAAAAATAAAAACTTCAAACCAACAATGCGATGTGATTCCACTGAACTGGTTTTAATACTTAATGGAGATAGGTGACAGATAGTTTTCCCACTGAGATCTGCCCTGGAGATTTGTTCTCACCCGATGCAATGATGTGCATTACGTTTTTGCAGAATCCTGCTGATCAGGAGCCAAGCAGGTTTCTGGAAGCAGCTTTTGCAGTTCTGGCCACTGCGATGGATGAAGGGAGTTTGCTGAGCCGGCTCACAGAGGGCATTGGCCAGACAGCCATGCACTCTCATGTCAATATGCACTCTCATGTCAATAAACAGAGCTTAGCCTGAGCGTTCCTGTCAGCTGCTGAGCAGATCAACCGGGGAATATTTTATCACTTTTGAAATGACATCTCCATGCAGGCACCCACTCAATTATCTGCTCATCCGTGCTTGGGCTGAATGTGTGGGGCCAGCCTGATCCCAGCCCAGGGCATGACTGCGGGCAATATCTCAACTGTTCAGCATTACACTCAAATGCACTGTCAGCACATGTCCAGGAAAGGGAGAAGTCAACTTCTCCCCACGCCCAGCTGCTGCAGCACCGGCCTCACCATCACATGTTGCGAGAAGCTCAAATCTGAGCAAGCGGCATGCCCAGTGTTTGCTCACTGGCTGACGCGCTATCTGTGGTTTGTGCTTTTGATTGCCTGGTTTCCTGTTTTGTTCCTGCATGGCCAGTTTTCTCCTTCTTTTAATGACTCTGTGTGATTTATTATTACAGCACAGCAGGAGAAAAAGGAGACTGCTCAAATGGAAAGGAAGCATGAAGGATAAATGGGAGAGAAAGGGCCATGCAGGCAAAAGTAGATCTGAAATTTGAACTCGGTGAAATAAAAAGAAGGGCCTTTACCTTTTAGCTCTGTTGAAGCTACACTGGGAGAAAACAAAACCAAAGGAGGAGGCTGGCCTTCTCTCAGATGTAGATGCACAGCTGCTAATCAGCTGCACAGCCTCTGGCAGGCAGTCTCGCCTCTTGGCCTTTTTCCTCTCCTGCTCCTCAGCTGTGTGTCAGTGAAATACGATAAAACCTCCTAATGGCACTGAATCAGAAAATACATGTTCCCTTCAGTTCTTCCTGTGACTAGTGAACAATTAATAGCAAAACAGCAGCAGTATTTATTCTTAACCTTTGCACAAGGCATTGTAATTTCTATATACAGAGAGACAGGAAAGTAATACTATAAATACACCACAGGAGAGTAATACTATAAATCTCCAAAAGCCAATGCAATTTCACATCACAGCTGATGTTTTCAGTATATATTTTCTACTTTAAAAAGAACCCTGCTTCTCAGGGTTCTCAGTTCTCACTGACACTCAGTCAGTGTTTCATCCCTGAATGAGGAAAGCAAACTGCAGCAGCTGTAAACATGGCTGAGCAGAAAGAATGTTAAGAGTGCTATTGAGAATAACTTGGCATTCACAATTCTTGCATTGCTTTGCTATTTTGGTAAAAGATTGTGGTATGTGCTTGATCATACACACCATCTAGCAAAACCAGGCACCTGCAGACACAGCAATGAACTGTTTTGAGTGTTCTGGGGCCATCCCTATCTAGGCTTTTCCCATGACTTGTTACCAGCCTCATAAACTGATAATATTACAGAGATACATTTAGAGATACACTTTCTTTGTAGGTGGGAAAAACCACCTGTGACTCAGCAGCTCTGAAGCCACTTTTATTTCATGTGACTTTCGGATTTTAAGCAAAAGCAAGTGTGTTCCAAGACACGTGCTACAGCCTCAAGGAGTTCTCAATATCCCTCTTCAGCATCAGCTTTGCAGACACCCTAAGCCAGCTTCAGTGTCTAACAGCCCAGCATTTATTTTAAACAGTTTTATGTCACTGCATGCATGCTGTGCAGGAAGCTTTCACTGGTAATTAAAAAATTTTCAACTTAATCATTAAAACCAGAACACAGAATATTTCCACTGCAGTTCCTGAGACTGCAGTTTTCCCTAGCAGAAGCATAAAGTAATAGCTGTAATAGCTTCAGGGTGCACTCGGTGGCATCCCAGGAAAGCACACCTAAACCACTCTGCCGTTGAGGAGCACACATTAACATAGACAAAGCACTTTGAAACACAAAGTTAATTCCAGATGAATGTCCAAAGTGGATCAGATGTCACTAAGCATATGGACAACCCTTACTGGGCTGGAGAATCATCTCTTCCTTGCTCACATCTGAGCCCAATGACAATCTTTCCCTGGAGGCCCTCAGGTGGTCAGCCTCACCCAGAATCGTTCTCTGAAGGTGGCTGGGGAGGGAAATAGCTCACGGTTTGACTTTGTTCCATCTTTGATCATTTCTTCCCAAACCAGAAGGACTGGAGAAAGTAAGGTAGCAGGTATCAGAACTGCAGCACCACACGTGACAACATATATTGGTATTTCTAAAACATATGTTTCCCAACATCACTCTATTGGGAAAGGTTTCCCCCAGAAGTAGGTTTTGGAACTCCTGGAGTTGGTGGCAACTCTAAGTGAAAAAAAACAAGGAAGAAACATTTCAAAAAGAACCCAGTATGTGTTTTATAAATGTTTGGCTTCCTGGTTTCTTTGCCCCTTTAATCACAAAGGTTGGCGGTAGGTCTTCAACAGATCTTAGCATGATGGAAACAAAAACTGCTGCAGAAATCAAATTCTAAGACCACTAGAAAATAAAACTTCATGCAACTTAGCATGAGAAAAGCATGTTCTTTGTGAACACTCACAGCAATGTGAGCATTTCTCACTCTTTGAAGTTAGGGTAGCTTATTTCTTCTTCTGAAGACCCTAGCATATCTAAACTAATCAATCCATCAGGTCAGGTCTCCACTGTGTGGCCCACCCTCCTCCTCCACAAAGTGAAGTTTCAGGTTGGACTCCTTGTCTGTTTTCAGATGAGCCTTATTGAGTGTCATGTAGGTTTCATTTTGTGAATTCAATCTTTGTGAATGAAATTTTGTGCCTGATTATATCCTTTCTTCCAAAAGCTTTTGGTGCCCCTGCACTTACCTGTCTTTTCACTAATGATTTGATAAAAACCTGATTACAGAATGAGAGAAAATATCCCTATCAGTGATTTAATCCCAAACAATTCTTTCTTTGAAACAGCGTATTAGTCAGGTCACACACACAGAATCACACACACAGAATC
>NW_010177325.1:0-215 GCF_000695765.1 Mesitornis unicolor
ACCCTCATGGTGAAGAACTTCCTAATATCCAGTCTAAATCTGCTCTACTTTAAAACAATTGCCCCTTGCCCTATTGCCACATGCTCTTGTAAACAGCCCCCCTTCAGCTTTCTTTTAAGTCACCTTCACAGAATCACAGAATTATTGAGGCTGGAAGAGACCTCTGAGATCAAGTCCAGCCTATGACCTAACGCCACCACATTGACTAACCCATG
>NW_010177325.1:366-737 GCF_000695765.1 Mesitornis unicolor
TCCGCTGGCGCAGCTTCAGGCTATGCCCTCTCGTCTTGTCACTCGCTGCCTGGGAGAAGAGCCTGACCCTCACCCTCCCTTCTCCCTGTGAAGAGTGATAAGGTCCCCCCTGAGTCTCCTCTTCTCCAGGATAAACAACCCCAGCTCCCTTAGCCTCTCATTATAAGACTTTCCCTCTAGTCCCTTCACCAGCCTCATTGCTCTCCTCTGGACCCACTCCTGCACCTCAATATCCTTCTTGAAGTGAGAGGCCCAGAACTGCACATGGTACTTGAGGTGAGGCCTCACCAGTGCTGAGTACAGGGGGAGGGTTACACCCCTAATCCTTCTGGCCACACTCTTCCTGATACAGGTCAGGATGCCATTGGCCT
>NW_010177326.1:0-702 GCF_000695765.1 Mesitornis unicolor
AGGACCTGGCAAGGACCACCCTGCACCCTGCAAGGACCTCACAGGGACCACACAGCACCCTGCAAGGGGCTGGCAGAGACCACTGCACTCTGCAAAGACCTGGCAGGGACCACACTGCATCCTGCAAGGATCTGGCAGAGAACACTGTGCTCTTGTACCCTGCAAGGACCTGGCAGGGATCACACTGCACCCTGTGAGGATCTGGCAGGGACCACTGTGTTTCGCAAGGACCGCAACACCCTGTGAGGACCTGGCAGGGACCACTGTGCTCTGCAAGGACCTGGCAGGGACCACACTGCACCCTGCAAGGACCTGGTAGAGCCCACTGTGCTCTGCAAGGACCTGGCAGGGACCACACTGCACCCAGCAAGGATCTGGCAGGGATCACACTGCACCCTGCAAGGACCTGGTAGGGACCACATTGCACCCTGCGAGGATCTGGCAGAGACCACTGTGTTTCGCAAGGACCTGGCAAGGACCGCAGCACCCTGCAAGGACCTGGCAGGATCCACACAGCACCCTGCAAGGGCCTGGCAGAGACCATTGTGCTCTGCAAGGACCTGGCAGGGACCACACTGCACCCTGCAAGGACCTGGTAGGGACCACACTGCACCCTGTGAGGATCTGGCAGAGACCACTGTGTTCTTTTCGCAAGGACCGCAACACCCTGTGAGGACCTGGCAGGGACCACTGTGCTCTGCA
>NW_010177327.1:0-2118 GCF_000695765.1 Mesitornis unicolor
TCCTTTGGTGAATATCTACTTTTGAAGTGCTCTGAGCTGGTCCATCTTGTTTGCTCCATAATCTTTTTCATTCGTCATTGTTGCAGATGATCTATTTGTCATTGCCTGCTATCATATATTTCAAAAATGGATCGTTTTCTTCATGTTTCACGTGAGAATCCCGCAAGTCAGCATTCTTAGTGAGATTAATTTCTTTGAGCCCATGTGGTACCTAAATATCAAGCTTAATAATGTATCCAAGTTGTATTAACTGGTTTTCAGTGCTTGATTTTGGTATGTTGAGATTATCAGGAATCTATTGTGCCATTATCACTGATTGGATTAGATCAATGCATTTATTTGATCATTATCAAATTCCATTTGCCTTCCTGAGCATGGTGCATCATTAACATCAAAATCTCTGAAGTTTAGCAAACTGATTCTGACACTGTCATAGTTTGAAGGCATCCCCACCATACACATCATGTAACTTTTTATGGGCCTGCACACAGCATTTTTTCTTCTCTGGAAATAATTCAGCAGAATGTGACAAAAATGTTCCTTTTGATTTTCTAATTTAAAATCATGCACTTTCTTTTTCTAAAACAAGCTTGAACTTTGAGCCGTCAAGTTACATAATGAATTTGTGGTTTAAAATGAAGTTAGTTACATTTCAAAACATGTATATCCATCTATTAAAAAAACCCACATTTACTGTTTAACCAACCCAATATTTCACTAGCTGTGGGTGTCAATCTCTTCTCCAAAGTAAGAAGGAGCAGTCTGGCCAGAGAAGTGGTGGAGTTACCATCCCTGATGGTATTTAAAAGATGTGTGGATATGGCGCTCAGGGACATGATTTACTGGTATTGATGGCAGTGTTAGGTTAATGGCTGGATTCAATGATCTTACAGGTCTTTTCCAACCCAAGATACTCTCTGATTCTCTGCTTTTTGAATAAGAAGCTAGGAGACTAAAAGGATGAAAATTGTTTTCCTTGTATAGAAAGCATTATTTCTGTTTTTAGGCCACTTTTGGAAAATTGTTCTACAGTTTTAGGTTATCAAATTTTATATACACTAGAACTTCGAAAGTGAGACATTTAAAACCAAGATATTTATAAACTGATTAATCAAGAAATAGGATTTTAATGAAGTTTAATAGTATTAGAAGAGAACAATTTATTAAAGCATAGAGAGCATGTCTATCATGGAACAGAAGTATATCAGGCTTTATTTATCACTTTATCATCAGACAGTAACTGAAAAACATCCTCACAATTTATCAGCATTAAATTTATACCAGAGTTTGATATTGATTAAATTGGCTCAAATGCAGACGACACTTAGATGAGCTTGTGTCATCCTGCATGTTTATGTACCTAATATGTGTTTTATGCCTAGGCTGTGGTAAGACATCCTGTATTTATATAGATCAGGTATAAATACCGTAATGAAATCTAAGAAAATCACACAGTAGTAACTTGTAAAGTTCCTATTTAACTAGAAAACCTTTTCAAGTTCTTCTCACCTGGTACTCCGGAGGAGAAGGCTTGAGTACTGATCTCTTGTCAGTTCTTGCATTCTCACAGCTCTTAGATTCAAAGGTGTGACAAAAGTTCTTGGACCACAGTGGTCAACGGTTACTCCACTATTTCTCTGAAAAAAGTTTAGGATCTATGAAGGGTGGAGTATGCGGCACTGCAGTGTGATTAATCCTTAGGATTGTCAGTCCTATTCTGTAACCAGCACTGGTGCTACAGTGGTTACAAGGTTTTTGCCTGTGAAAATATAGCATAAACCCAGGTAATTTTCAAGGCAATATGCTGAAAGGTAGGAGCTGAAATCTTAGAATTTTTGTACTTGGATAAAGTGACTTCAGTCCAGCTGAGAGTATAACAATTTAAATGCTGATCTTGTATTGCTCTTTTAAGCACCTGGGCATGCTTCTCTCAAGTAAAAGATGGAAAATTTAATAAAAGTCATGAAAGTTTTATGCCATAAAATAAGGGGAAAAAATTCAAATGGTTCAAAGAAAATTAATAGTCAAGAGAAAGCTTCTCTAATGTATTTTTTGATAGTGATGTTTAGAAATTATGCACTGTCCTGGAGCTAAATAGAACTACTTTTCTATTTAGTG
>NW_010177328.1:0-213 GCF_000695765.1 Mesitornis unicolor
GATTCGGGTTCATCTCTCAGCCTCTGGAAGCTTCCTGCACCGCTTCGTTAGCCCTGACAGAGAGCAGGGCTGGCCTCTCCCCTCTGTCTCCTTTGGCGAGCTACGAAAAACCCATGGGACCGGTCCCTGTGGCAAATTAGTACCGTTTGTCGTTAGCCCCTTGGCTGTGGTGGTCGTCCTGAGGCGGGAGGAAAGGAGTGGTGGGAGGGGGGC
>NW_010177328.1:509-4468 GCF_000695765.1 Mesitornis unicolor
AACGCTGTACGCCTGGAGGCACAGTTGCTCGGTGTCCCTGGCATCCCAGTACCTCCAAACTCCGTTGTTTTTCCATAAAATGAGACTAAGGTTCATGTCCTGGGGCTGTTGCCTGTGTGAGGCTCCTGTGGAAAGGGTAAGACCCCACACTGGATAAGGTAGCAATCCCAGCAGATTGGAAAGGGGCAGGTGCTGTTTCCCAGCATGATGAGTACCCCGGGCCTCTCTGGAGACCTGGTGGCTCCTCTGAAATAGGCCATTCTCACGTGTCCATCTGTGCCACTTTCACTCCCACTCCAGTGACCCACTTGGGCAGATGTAGGATGAAGCTTGAAGTCGCAGCCTTGTTACCAGAAGTGAAGGAGATGGTAGGAAGCAGAGGATACATTGAGCTTCCAGGTTGTTTGTCTCCATACAAAGATACCAAAATAAGACCAGGTGGTTTAATAGTCCTTCCTCTCCAAAATCTAGGAAGGCTGACAAACAAATATTCAGACTTTGTCTCCAGTGACTGGAGAGAAACCATGTTATTGTGTTTATCCAGGTTATTTTTCCCTGTAAAGGCTTTGCTCTGCCCTTGCAGATCCTGAGGTCCAAGAGCAAAACCTTGCACTGGATTTTATTCCCTCCAGCCCTGAGTGAAATTTGTAGGCTGTGGTTTCCCCATGTTAAGGGTGTTACAAGCGGTGTCTGTTTTGTATGCTTGTATGTAAACTCCTACCGTCTGAGCTCTACTTGCGATGCAGATGCTGCACCACAGGGCCCTGTGTTGTGGGATTTGTCTATTTATTTTAATCATTTGTAAGATCTCAGGTTGCTTTTAAGGGAAAGCAGAGGAGCAGCAGTTGGATGCTGCAGGTGACGTGGGAACGTGTCGTGTCTCAGGTGAGCATCCAGGAGCTCCCTGGCCAGTGAGAGGCTGGAGAAACCATTTACAGAGATAAATTGGACACCAGTTCTGCCTCTGCAGGGGGATGTGGAGAGGAGTGAGCTACCTGAGTGGCTTGGCTGGCTTTGACACTTTTGTTCCTGTAGCTGAGTCAGCCTTGCGTGCAAATGGGATGGGAATGGTCTACAGAGGGTTCCTGAGCGCTGTGAGAGATAAGGTGCAAAGCATGGGAACTTCCCTCATAGTTGTTAGCCCTTGATCCAAACTGTGGAAGGGAAGTTGAGGTGCTGAGTTTTATCTCCAGATGTCCCTCCTTCAGCACTTGGTCTTGGATGTGAAAAATTTTCATTTTTTGCTCTCTGAGCATCCTCACTTCGGGGTGAAGTGTGCCGTTGAGTTCACTGTACTGAAGTCTCCTGGTGAGAGCAAATTCTGTTCACAGACTCTCCCCTTCTTTCTCATTTTGGATGTCTCTCCTGTTTCTCCTTGCAGCCCTCCTTGCTACTGCTTGGTCTTTTCCCAGTCGGAGCGGTTGTCACTGGTTGAGTTTTTGCCTGTAGGTCTCTACAGAGCAGCAAGAAAACCCTCCTGGACTATATTTAATTTCATATTCTTGCTGCTCAAGGATGTCTTTGCGGTCCTGTGCGCTTGTGAGGAGCTATTCCTAAACATATAGCAAGACCCTATGGTTTTTGTGGGAGCTGGGGGCAGCAGATGAGCTATTTCAGGAGCCATTTGAGGCACATTTAGCATATTGCCTGACTATTTCTGCTAAAATACAGAACAATTAAATATTGCTAACGATATCATTGTTCTTCAGTTTGGCAGAAGCATTAAGACATTACACATGCCATTGTTAAGTTTCAGAGTTAACAGTCTGCTGCTCCATTTGGGGTAGCTCATGGTCTTCATCAGGGTGGGGAAAGGACAGCAGTTCCTGTCTTGAAAATTTGGAAGTGTTGACGAGTAATCTGCATGAGTACTTTGGGATGTTCTTGTGAAACTCCTTGCAGAAGGTGAAGGTGCAGTTCTGCTACCTGAGTATAATTGGTGTGTTACTGAGTCATGCCAAATAAAGGGCTAGTGTAGCCAACCAATCATTTTCTGTTTGAGAGACTGGCTATTTTATTTTTATCTATTTATATATATGTGTGTGCTTATATATATGTATATATAGTCATTTACAACATAGATGTCTCACTGTTGATCTTAAGAGAAATGTGTTTCCTGCTCAGCTCAGACTGAAATGGGGATGACATTGGATGTCATCTCAAAACTTTTATGCATTTAACTGTCAACTTTCCCACTGAAAAGAAAGTTTTTGCTACTTCCACGTCTGCTGTGGGCTGTGCCATGGTCAGTCTTGGCTCACTGGGCTCTGCATCGTTGTTGTCGATCTTCTGCAATGGAGAGGTGCCCCAGCAGTGGCCAGGGGTGGGGATGGTGTCTCTATAATGGGTTTGAGATCTTTGCTGTTTCGAGTTAGCTTTTGGAGACTCCTTTGAGGCAGTCCATGGCCCTCTGAGGCTTTAGGGACCACAGGTTGGCTAGAAATAGTCTCCTGCTTACGGCCATTGCTCCTGTCACCTCTCCTACAGAGACAACCCTTGGCCTCTCCAATCCCCCAGGTATGGGGGCACTTGTACAGGAGAAGAAGAACTTGCTTTCTTCAGTGGTAGTAGAAGCTGTGGTGACACAACTGAGCTTCTGTCTCTGCAGGCTCAAATCTTGTCGCGCCTGTTGGCCAGGTGCCTGCAGCAGGACTATTTCATTGCAGTCAGCAATTTATCAAGGGTGGCTCCTTTGTGGTCACAGCACTTGCTCACCATCACCTTCTTCCTCAGTGTTGTTGTGTCCACCACACCACTGAGTGGAAGTCATCTGTGTCTCTCGGGTGGCAGGATGAAAAGGGGTATGGGTGGGATGACATCTCCGTGGTGGGGATGTCTTTGGGATGGGGAGCGAAGGTGGGTGGCTGTGTGGTGTGCCCCATCCCTTGGTATCATGTCATGCCCAGGTAACCTGAGGATGCACGCAGGTGCCCACAAGCTTCTCATTTCTCACCAGTGATTTTAATTGACCTTAATGCAAAAAACCCTCACCCAACCGGCTCTGACCTGGCTTGCTGGGACTGGTTTGTGCAACCTCCACCACCCCAGGAAGGCTTCACCACTGCTGGAGCCCTGCCCTGTGTCGAAGCAGAAGCTACAGGGAGACACACAGCAGTCACCAGCTTCTCCAGGAATCATTAACGGGGTTTGTAATTTATTCTGAAAAACACTTTTGAACTCATGAAATCCTGGAGGAGCTGTGTTGCTTGGCTTGCATTCACTGGGACCTCAGGAGAAGCTTGGGAGAAGCTGGTGTTCACAACCAAGCTGTCCCTCCACTGCTGGTTGTGTTGGGTGGTAGCTGGCATGGGAGGCGAGTGGCTGGGTTGACATGGGAAGGTCATGGGAGGCTGTGGGATGGCATGCGATGAGCCATGCCATGGCATGTGGCAGGGAGGGCACTCGGTCCATCCTCAAGC
The DNA here is from genome assembly GCF_000695765.1 of Mesitornis unicolor. NCBI lineage: Eukaryota > Metazoa > Chordata > Aves > Mesitornithiformes > Mesitornithidae > Mesitornis > Mesitornis unicolor. The sequence goes on from NW_010177328.1 coordinate 3,929, forward strand.
TTGTGGTGAGGTCTTCTGCAAAAAAGTAGGTACAATCCCAAGTGTTTTGCGTTGTTTGATTAAATCTCACAATCTGTCTTGGCAAGGACAACACTTTCAAGCCAGGACAGAAATGCATCGCAGATGTTTTGAGGGTCACAGCCATCGCAAGCATTGAGCATCTCATTTGTGAAGCCTGAGCTTTGCCAACCAGCATGGAGCTGGTCACAGGTGGCACAGTCTTGGGTGACATCGGGGCTGGGGCAGTTCCTTTGCAGAGCTGGGCTCACCCGTGGCCATGGCTGTGAGCTGCTATGTGGTCCATGGAGATGTCCTTTTGGGGCCACCAGCTTCTGCAGGTGGCTTTGAGGGGTGTTCAGGTCTACAAAAACACATCTTGGTATTTGCTCATGGAAAATCTTGCAGGAATAACCATGGGGTTTTTTTTAAGTTTGGTGTTTTTTATCCTGCAGAGAAGTGCGCACTGTGGTCACTGACAGGACAATGGTGTAGTCAAGGTCACAGAAACATGGGAGGGACCTTAAAGCTCCCCCAGTCCAA
>NW_010177329.1:0-814 GCF_000695765.1 Mesitornis unicolor
TGCACCTGCCAGGGTCAGCACTGAGCCTGCCCGGGAGCTCCCCACAGCACTGGGGGAGAAGCTGTGAGGAGAAGGCAAAACCATGGGTAGGGCAAAGTAATTTTGCTATTGAGAAGGTGTAGCATGCATCAAGGCTGCTCACAGATCCAGCTTACTCCTCACCATTTCTGAGGGAACTTTACAAGATTGCCTTCCCTGAATGGAAAGCTGTCTATCTTTTGAGGTTTCCCATGTTGGTTTGCTGGGTGTGTAGTGTGACATTTCAGAGAGGGCTTTTCAATTGGAGGGTTCAAGCGAGGATTAATGTACAGACAAGGAGCTTTCCTGACTCTGTGTTTCCAGTTTCCAGCTCACGGGCTACAGACAGCACAAACACACCTTTTCGTGTGTCATCAAGTGTTTTGGGAACTGCCTGTTAGTCCCTGCACAACAGAAGAGGCTGCAGGGCAGAGCTGGGCACACAGGGGCAGAGCTGGGGCCTGTGAGCACTGGCAGGGAAGAGCCGTGGGGCCAGGGAAACAGCTCCTGGCAGGGACAGCTCCAGGCAGCAGAGATGGGCAGGAGAGGAGGGAGCTGCTCATGGAAACCCTTTTGCAGAGGAGATACAGGCACCTCCTGGGCACCCCTGCAGTGCAGATGCCATCCCTGAAATATCTCCTTCATCTCTGCTCTCTTAACCAGCACAGCTCACAGCCATGGTGTCTAGGGTGGGACTCCCCTCTCTGTCCAGCAGAGAAGCAGAAGAGGTGAAGGGCATCCGTCCTGCCATGTACCCATTTCCACTGACAAGCAACGGGGCTTGGGGCAACTGTCC
>NW_010177330.1:0-339 GCF_000695765.1 Mesitornis unicolor
CCAGACCAGCATCACTGCACTCACAGTTCACAGCCACCCTCCTTTCAGGTAAGGCCTTGGTGGCATGGGTGGAAAGAGCCTGCTCAGATTGGACATGCTGGGACATGACTTAGTGCAGAGCAGAGACTTCCCCAGGCAGGGTACAGCTGTTTCCAGCTGGTTTGGGCCAGTTCTATCCAGTCCCAGATGGTCATGGGCTTGAGCGTGTCCATAGCAACCACCAGGACTTGGTGATGTCATGCCAAGAGGCCATAGTGATAGGAATCACCGGGTTGACCATGGGGTTGTTTAAGGGGTGAGAGCCCTGGGGTGCCCACTCCCAGGAGAGAAGCTCCCGAA
>NW_010177330.1:560-1217 GCF_000695765.1 Mesitornis unicolor
GTGGGGGCCCCCTGTGCCAAGGCAGCCGCCTCCATCCCATGCTTCCTCCTCTTTCTTCCTGAGCAAGGCCTCTTCCCTCCTGCTATCCCATGATGAAATGCTGCAAGAGGGGCTACGCCAGCAGAGGGCACAGGCCACTGTGAGACACTTTGCACAGGTAGGTAGACCGAAGGAGACTGGGCCAAGCGTCTTCCTGACCCCAGAGCTTCTGACAGGCAGGAGGGGACAGGGAGGCTTGGCCTCTGTAGAAAGCTTAACCTCTCTTGCAGTTCCCAGGAGCTGCTCCAGCCGGGGCATGGGGGTCAAGGGCCACAGTCACACAGCCTCTCCCCTTGTCTTCTCTTGCAGAAGGACAGCCCAGCATGCAGAGTGGAACCACCCTGCAGCAGAGTGACACAGAAGGAAACAGTCCCTGTGTCACCCTTGCCGCCTGTCTCCAGCCAGCAGCTGGCAGCACAGCTGGTCTGGGCATAAAGTAAAGAGGTGGCAACAGCAGCAAGAATGCTGGCAGCAGGTCAGGCCACCAAGTCTCCCTGGTCTGGAGGTATGAGGTGCAGCCAGATACTGGTCAGGAAAGCCATTGCACAGTGGCAGCAAGAAGGCCCAGAGAAGAGCAAGCTGCAGCAGCAGAAGGCAGGAGCAACTGACCATGTACGG
>NW_010177330.1:1824-2535 GCF_000695765.1 Mesitornis unicolor
GCCGGGGCCGCATGGAGCTGCCTCAGTGCCAGGGCAGGGTTTGCCGGCACTGTGGGGGCCACTGCGCCCAGGCAGCTGCCCACACCCCATGCCTCCTCGTTCTCCTGCCCAAGCCAGACATCATCCCTCCAGCCATCCCCTGATGAGAGGCTGCCACGGCAGCCATGCCAGCAGAGCTCGCAGGCCACTGGGAGCTGCTGTGCACAGGTAGGGAGCCCAAAGGAGATAGGGCTGAGTGTCTCCCCAGCTCCAGGAAATTCTGACAGGCAAGAGGAGACAGGTGGACCTTTCCCTTATAGCAAGCTGAGTCCTCACTATGTAGTGTCCCAGGAGCTCCTCCAGCTGGGGTGAGGTGGGTAAGGGCCACAGTCACACAGCCTCTCTCCTTGACTTCGCTTGCAGAAGGACAGCCCAGTGTGCAGGGTGGAACCACCCCACAGCAGGGTGACATGGAAGGAGACATTCCCTGTGTCACTCTCCCGCTTGTCCCCAGGCAGACAGTGACTCTCAGGCAGGCACCCACACCCAGGCAAGCACCCACAGCTCTGGGCACGCACCCGTACTCAGGAACGCACGCGTAGTCGGGACACCAGGAGCTACCAGAAAGTCCTGCAACCTGCCTCCTGTGCCAGCAGCAGCCTCTGCTTCTTCCACCAGGGTCTGGGAAGTGGACATCAGCATACCAGACTGCGGCCACTGACTCCTTGCCCT
>NW_010177331.1:0-238 GCF_000695765.1 Mesitornis unicolor
CTTGGGGAGATCTGGGACGGAGGGGAGGCGAGCAGATTTGTCGCGCTTTGAAATGAAACGTTATAATCCCTCCAACAATCCTGTTGACTGTGAGCTCTAGCGCCGAGAGTACAACACGAAGGGGGGGGGATGAGGGGGAAAAAAAAAAAAAGGAAGAAAAAGATACATTGTTGGATAAACAGCTCCTTATAGGTAAAAAACTGAATGGGCCAAATAGATGAATAAGGCGACACAATGG
>NW_010177331.1:269-1605 GCF_000695765.1 Mesitornis unicolor
GGGGGGAAGGAATGGTGAAAGGCAACGAGTCGGTGGCAGTGGAAGAAAAAGGTAAAAGTGAACAGAGGAGAGAAAAGAAGAGAAAAGAAAAAAATGTAAATGAGTGAGACAAAAAAAGCAAAGAGAAAAAGAAAAGAGAACAAGAGGGGGAAAGAAGTAATATTTTCCTTGATAAAAATGCACAAAAGGAAAGATGAACTTTGTTCTTTTTCTCTTTCTACTCTCCTCTCTCTTTCTGCTTTTCGCCTCGCAGCACGCCAGCCTAAGCTGAGAGCTGTAATGTCATTAAATTGCAAATGCTTTTTCATTTCCGACACACACTGTTTACTTATCTGGCAAAAACATATGTTGGAAGGAATCCGTTAAATTCTGCCCATTGCCTTGGGTAAAAGTGCAATGGAAACGGACCCACTGAGCTTCTTCTTTCTTCTTCTTTTAGCACTTCCCTTATCTACAAGACTGCTTCGCAGAAAACTGGCTAGTTCAATGAAAAATGAAGATACAGCAGGAGATTAGAGAAGAACACTGAGCAAAAAATTCCTGGAGAGAGGGTCACTCCATTGCAAATGATTTCACTCCTCTAGATCTGCATAAATTACTATTTTTAAGGCATCTCCAAAGTCTGTATATTTTTCTCACTCTGTCAAACATTTAATTTCACGCCCCGTGTTCTGAATATGCTAAAATGCATATCTCTGATGCACCTTTAAGCCAGAAAAACGAATGCAAAATTGAAGATAAAATGATGTGATTTGCACTACAAGCCTATTACTTGAGGTATTTACATATAGTTTACCTCTGCAGTTCTGAGAATGATTTATTAAAAAAAAAATCTGGATTAAGCTCATATAAATATGTATAAATCTTTGTTTAGAAAATAGATTTTGCAGCTGTTGTGTCAAAAAAAAGTTCTTTAAGATTCTGTGAAGAATTTTCCTTTTAGCCTGCTTTAAAAAAAAAAAAAAAAGAGGGGAAAGGGACAGTATTTGACATCCTGCTTTGGCAGGAAGGAAGACACACACACAGACAGGTTCAGACATTCAGGATTTTTCTAAAGACTCGTGTGTTTGATTTTCTTTTTTTTTTTTTTAATTTCACACTTTTCTCCCTAAAGTTCTGCGCCTCCCTCGTCTCATTTGCCGGGACTCGCTATCACCTGCGCTCTTGGGGTTCCCCCCCCACCCCGAGTGTGTGAAATAGCGGCTTGTGTGTGTTAAAACAATTGTAGGCTGGGAAAAAAAAAAGAGAGAAAAAAATAAAAGAATTAAGCCAAAACCACAAAGCAAAGTTCCCTCAGACCCCGGCACCGCCGCGGCTCCTCTCGCCTCACCGCGCC
>NW_010177332.1:0-205 GCF_000695765.1 Mesitornis unicolor
AAGAATTTGGAGGGAAAGCGAAGAATTTGGACGGAAAGCGAAGAATTTGGAGGGGAAAGTGAAAAATTTGGATAGGAAAACAGTTTGGAGAGGAAAGCAAAAAATTTGGAGGGACAAACAAAAAATTTGGAGAGAAAGTGAAAAATTTGGAGGGAAAAGCATAAAATTTGGAGGGAAAAGCAAAAAATTTGGAGGAAAAAGCAAA
>NW_010177332.1:430-854 GCF_000695765.1 Mesitornis unicolor
CAAAAAATTTGGAGGGAAAAATGGGAAATTTTTGGAAAAAATGGAAAATTTGGGGGAAAATTGGAAAATTTGGGGGAAAATAGGTGAATTTTGAGGGGAAAATGAGGAAATTTAGGGGAAAATGGGAAAAAATAAAATGAGGAAATTTGGGGGAAAATGGGAAATTTATATTGGGGGAAACGGAAATTTTGGGCAAAAGGGAAAAATTTGGGGGGAATGAGGAATTTGGAGGGAAAAAGAAAAAAATTTGGGGATAACAAAATTCAGGAGGAAAAATTTGGGGAGGAATAGGAAATTTTAAGGGGAAAATGGGAAAATTTGGAGGAAAATGGGAAATCTGAGGGAAAAAGGAAAATCTGGGGGAAAATGGGGAACTTGAGGGGGAAATTTGGAGAAAAAACCAAAAACTTTGGAGGGCAAAATG
>NW_010177333.1:0-421 GCF_000695765.1 Mesitornis unicolor
CCATCCCATCCATCCCATCCCATCCCACTGAGATCCTTGAGCACAAGAGGACGTCCAGGACTGGCCCCTTTAGCTCCCAGATTTTGGGGCGCAGCCTGGGCAGCTCAGCTCTGCAAACCTGGGAGCCCCTGGACCCTCTGGGTGGGGAGGAACAGCAGAGGGGGAAGTCAAGGGGTCCAGGTGTTGTGAAACCTCTTGGGGAGCAGGAGCAATTCTGGGGGTGAACCACCCCTGCCTGGGAGATCCTCACCCCCCCGGTGGGTCTGGGGGCAGAGTGGGGAGCCCCAGGCCCCGTCCCTGGGCTGTACCTGCGGGCCGGGTCTGGAAGGCATTACACGCCTGTCGCACGGGGAAGTCTGTCCCAGTTCCGGAGCTGAGACTCCCCCCTCCTTAACCCAACCCGGGCTGTGATGGGGGGGGA
>NW_010177333.1:451-763 GCF_000695765.1 Mesitornis unicolor
AGGGGATGGGGGGCGGCGGGGAGCGGCTGTCAGCCGGCGACACCAGAGACCCCGCGGGTCAGGCAGAGGGAAGGGGGACAGGTGGAGGGACGGACGGACGGACAGACAGACGGGCCCGATGCAGAGCCCACGGGAGATGGGGCAAAACCCAGTCCTTACCATAGGGCGCCTGTTTGAGCTGCCACCTCCTCCCTTTCCACCGGCCCCCATCCCCAGCTCTTTAACAAGAGGAAACTTTCTAGCACGCCACGATTCTTCACAGAAATTTATGGCCCATCAGGGAGCCGTGGGCCAGGGCTGCTCTTCCTCCCG
>NW_010177333.1:792-1912 GCF_000695765.1 Mesitornis unicolor
CTGCTGCCCCGGAGTCTCCCTCCGGCCCCTTCCCTCCCAAATGCAGCAGCTGGGGGGGGTGACTCAGTGTCCTTTCCCCTCCCTGGACCACGGTTCCCAGCTCAGAGGGATGCTGAGATGATGCTCGGAGTGGATTTTCCAGCGTGGGGTGAAGATGTGTGGGTTGCAGAAATGGCAGCATCCCAGCGTGGCAGGACCCAGCCCCCAGAAAAGTAACTGTCCCCTCGCAGAGCATCGTCCCCAACACGAGCATCCATCCCAAACCCAGCATCCACCCCCTCACAGACCCTCCACCCCCCAGCACAGCATCCGTCCCCTCACAGAGCATCCATGCCCTGACACAGCGTCTGTCCCTGTCCCATGTCCCACAGGTCCAAGCCTCCCGTGACACCGCACCCCTGCTCCTGACCCCAGCCTCCCCCAGCACCAGACCCCAGAGCCACGGGGGTTTCATCACCTTTATTCCAGGTGCAGCAGCGAGCATCCCCCCTGCCCCATTTGAAATGTCCCCCACAGAAAAGGGGACAGCAGGATGTGTCCAGGGATGGGGACAGGCGCCTTGGGGGGCAGGCACAGCCCAGGGTCCTCCTGATCCAGGTGCGGAGTGAGCCTGGAGTCGCTGTGGGGGGCTTAGGAACTGGTGGTGCCCAGTTCGGCTGTGCCCTGGCATGGCTGTGTCCCAGTTTGGCTGTGTCCTGGTTTGCCTGTACCGTTTCCCGGTTCGGCTGTGCCCTGGATGGGTTGTGACCTGGCCCAGTTCCAGCGTGTCACATCCGGGTTCAACCGTTCCTGGTTGAGCCGTGCTCCAGTTCATCCCGTCCTGGTTGAGCCGTGCCCCGGTTCAGCTCATCCCATCCCAGTTCAGTCTGTCCCGGTTGAGTCATTCCCTTGTTTAGCTCATCCCGGCTCATCCCCATTTGCCTCATCCCAATTCATCCCATCCTGGTTGAGCTCCGTCTGGGTCTAGTCCCTTCCCATCCCATTCTGGTCCATCCCATCCGGGTCCAACCCATCCCAACCTGTCCTAGTTCACCGCATCCCATCCCATCCCATCCCAGTTCACCCCATTCCATCCCAATCCCAATCCCAATTCCATCCCAGTCCCCGCCGCCGCTCGCAG
>NW_010177334.1:0-9287 GCF_000695765.1 Mesitornis unicolor
GGTTGGGCGGGGATCGGCCGCTCGGTATTTCTCGCTGGAGAGACACCGCGGTCGAGCAGGAAGCGCTCCTGCGTGGAGGAGAGGGTGGATAACCACCGCGGCCGCGATCCCTGCGGTCGGTGTTTCCACGTGAGTGCCTCGGCGGTCATTTTTCTACAGAAAGCCCGAGACCGTGCTCGTTACGGTTGTGATGAGGCCAGGTCCTCCCAGCTGCTGGCAGCTTTGCGGGGTTTCCTCTGCATCACCTCAGGCTCGGCCGTTGTGGCACGAAGGCTCCAAGGGAAGCGTTGCCGCTGCAGCCACCTGAGCGGGGCTCACCCCGAGAGTGCGCGTTTGCCGTCGTGGTACTCACCCCCCCGGTTCTATCTTTCAGAAAATGGCAGTTAATGTGTATTCTACGTCAGTGACCAGCGATAACTTGAGTCGACATGACATGCTGGCGTGGATCAATGAGTCCCTGCAGCTGACGCTGACAAAGATTGAGCAGCTATGCTCAGGTAAGGGGGTCAGCGTGGGGGCAATGCCAAATGTGCTGTGCGCCCTGGTTCTCTTGAGGTGCAGCTGCACCGTGTGAGCCGTCTGTGCTGACCCTCCGTAGCTGTGCTGTTGGCTGAATTCCTGGTGTGAACAGAGTCATGGTCAGTGTTACATGTCGAGCTTTATTGAAATGGTTGTTAATAATGTAAGCATAATGAAAAGGTGTATTCCTCTGACTCACTGCAGCGTAGATGTAATAAGTAGGAATGAGGGTTAACGTGGAGAAAAGACTCTTAGGAGAGGGTGTTTTCCAATGACGGATGAAGCATTTAGTCCTGATGGATAGAGAGGTCTCAGAAGTGGAGTAAACAGCATAAACGAATGTGACTTCTTATGGAAGAGGAGATCTGGGAGGTGCCTGAAGGTGCCGCTTGGGCAGGAGGAGCACGGTGACTTCTGGGTTCACCTCTGGGACCTCGCAGCTCCGTGTGGCAGAGGAGCGTGGCACTGCGTCACCCCGGCTTGCTTTGGCCTGGGCCGGGTTCAGCGCAGCTGAGTCTCGATGGAGCTGGAGGCAGAAAAGGGGAAGTGATTGTGGTGCAGAAATGGAGTCAAGTGTCATCGCAGGGAGGAGAGTGTGCGCGTGGGAGGAGGCTTGTAGAAACGGATAAATCTAATAGTCTGTGGAGTAAGAGCTGAAAAAAAAAAACCCAGGGCAGAAAATGCAGCCTAGGTAAAAGATGGTGATGTGGATAACGCGACAGGTGAAAGGGAGCTGGTGAGAAGCTCGTAGGGTGAGTTTGAGATGAGGTGTTGCTGACAGAATGAGAGATGTGTAAATTGGAGGTGGAATAAAAGGAAGAATAAATTTAAAATAAGTTTGGAGCTATCAGCGCAGGCTGCGGCTGAGAGCAGGGAAGAAACATTTGCAAAGATTACAGAGAAGTGGGGGACTTGCAGTAAACATCTGACGGGTGTTTGTAGTGGCTTTTGTCTAGTGAGAAAAGCTGCAAAGGTGAAGGAACTAAAGATCTCCACCCACAGGAGTCGGGGAAATGGGAAGCATTGACTGCTTTCGGGTAGGCAGTGTAAAACCTTGGCTGAGAAGTTTTGCTTGGAATTGGTGCGAGTCTCAAACGCGGCGAGAGCTCTGAGGAGCGAGGATAATCAGCACTGGCTCCGCGGAAGTTCAGCTCGCCTGTCCTCAGGAGAAGGCTGAGAGTGGTTGGGGTGTGCTGAGCAACGTCCCTTTCCTCTGTCTGCAAAACCACTTCATGCCTGTGCAGGTGTGGAGGTGGCTTTCGCTGTCGGTCGTGGCCATGGGAAAACAGCAGTTCCCGAGCTTGCGTTGCTGCCGGGGGCAAGGGCAGTGTTGACAGCAGCAGTTTGAGGTGGTGTGAACGCACAAAAGGCGACCTTTGGCTCACGCTGTGATCTCTCTTTTTATCGTGTTTATCGCTCAAGACTGCCAGCAGTGAGCAACACCCTGATTTGTAGCGAGTCGTCCGGTTTTTGAGCTGGGCATTGGAGTTTTCAGCGAGTAAACTGACAGTGGAGATCAAACAGCAAGATCTGTTACCACTCTTTGTGGCTGGACCAAATCCCTCTTTTGCTCTCACTGTAATAAGAGCTGAATTGAAGGACAGGAAGGATTTGAAATTAAGAGGAAGAAACACTGTCTCGTTTCAGTCCTTTGATTAAAGCTTGATTTAAATATAATGCAGTTTAATTTGGCCTCTTGCCTTTGAGGGCACCCTGAATTGTGTATGGGTTCTGTTTGTAGTTACATATAACTTTTAGAATAGTTATTTTTCCTGATTAGTTCTGTTAGTGTTGATACAAGTCGCTTACGTGCCTGTTGGACGTGTGTCACATCTCAGATGTGTACTGATATCCTTGAGGAAAGTCCAATTACTCAGGGGATTTTTGTCTCTCGGAGTCATGGAGCTGCTCCTCTTCGTAGGAGCTCAAGCCATGAGAGCAGCAGGTTGGTTCTGCAGCTCACTTAACCCTGTTTATAGCCACGCTGCACCAGAGCAGGGCACTGAAAGCTCCTGTTTTCTTGCTTTTATTCCCTTTAAGGGACTGTGAGCTGAGGAATGAGCCGGGTCAGGTTGCTGGAGTGACTGCAGTGACACTCGTAGCCTGGTGAGCTGGTGTGATTCACCCCGGGATTTGTGTTTGTTCTTCCGGCAGGCGCTGCGTACTGTCAGTTCATGGACATGCTCTTCCCAGGCTCCGTAGCGCTCAAGAAAGTGAAGTTTCAAGCCAAATTGGAACACGAGTACATTCAGAACTTCAAGGTTCTACAAGCAGGTTTTAAGCGAATGGGTGTGGACAAAGTAAGCTGGGTCATAACTGATTCTCTGTGCTCTAATTTCAAAGTAGGTGGGATGTACTTTCGCATTTGGAGCTGGAAAAATCTGGGAACAGAGTTTGCTTTTGGTTTGTAAATCTCAAAACTTTTGGTTTTGGTTTGCATCGGGGTCCTGGATTGATTTACCACAGTATCTGCTTTGCTGCAGCTAAGGTTAGCTTTCCAGTTCTTAATGGTGAGGTGCATTTTTCCATTTTAATTTATGTAGCACAGACCAATACTGAAATCTCTATGAGAGAAAGTTTACTTGGGCTCTTTGTTTGAACCATCTTGGCATCGGATACGTTCCCGTAACCTGCTGGTATGGTAGTCCTGAGGATCTGAAGTTCCTCTTGACAAGCATATGTGATTTTAAGCAGTGAAAATGAGATCTGTGAAGAAACCTTTTCAGATCAAGTGGTGGTTATGCTCGTGGGCGGGTGATTTGTGTAGGTGACAGCGACTGGCAGCGTGTTTGGAGCTCGCAGCTCGGGGCCTACGGCCACGACTTCACAGTTTGCTGCATGTTTTTAATGCTCTTCAGTGGTGCTCCTCGCTGCAGAGAACCCGTGCCTGCAACACGCCAAAAAGGGGGTGTTTGGGTCTGTGTGTTTGTGGACTGTGAAACTGCTCAGGGTTCAGATCCATGGAAACTCGCCCTGGATGAGCCAGCTTCACATGTACAAAAGTTTTGTGGTGGAACTCGGCGTAGCACAAACCTTGCTGCAGGATTAGTTAAAGCTGTTTGGACTCTCGCAGTGAAAGCTGGATTCATTTTTAATTCCAATTATTAGCAAAAAATCTGCTGTTTGATACGGTTATGTTCAAGGAGGATTTTCTCTACACTGGACCAGGAATTACACTGGCAGATCTTAAAAACTTTCATATAGAGAGACAGAGAGAGGCTCTTTACCCTTAATACGAGTTTGACTTCTTTTCTCTCTCCCTCCCTGCAGATAATTCCTGTGGACAAACTAGTGAAAGGAAAATTTCAGGACAACTTTGAATTCGTCCAGTGGTTCAAGAAGTTTTTTGATGCAAACTATGATGGGAAGGAGTACGACCCTGTTGCTGCTCGACAAGGCCAGGAGACAGTAGCACCAAACCTTGTTGCTCCGGTTGTGAACAAGCCCAAGAAATCTCTCGGTTCTAGCGGTGCAGGTAGAGGCAGTAGTTAAAAGATTGTCTGGATTGCTAAAAACTCCGGGGAGAATCAGTCTGGGCTGCTGTTTAACGTTGGTGTATGAAATGAGTGGCTTGTGTCTTGTTTCAGAGGTGCTAGGCTTCAAACACCGACTCATCCTGTAGGACCCAGTGATCTGGGAGCTACAGAAAGAGCAACCTTCTCTAAAAGAGAAAATGGCAAGGATTGGTGCCAACACATTAAAAAAAATTTAAAAAAGACACTTCACATGGAGTTGAGAAGAAGGAAGGAACGGAACTTCAAACTCAGACATGTTTGGAAGGGGGATGGCACCTTGGTAGGAGGAAGAAGGGTGTTGTGAGGGGAACTAACCCCACGTTGCTCTTACAGCCCCACAGAGGCCCATCGTCGCGCAGAGGACCGCAGCTCCCAAAGCCGGTGCTGGGATGATGAAGAAGGCTGCGGGAGATGATGAATCAGCAGGACTGATCGAGCAGGTACATTGGCCAGAACAGCCCCTGTGCTGAGCTGCGCTCTGCACAGATCTGTGCAGGTTTATGGTTTCTAATGGCACGGCATGACGGGGTCAGGCAGACGGAAGGACACCGTCTGAATCTAGTGATTTAAAATCCCTTCGTCAGAGGCCTTCGTTATAGCGGTCTTGCTCTCCTGATGGGAGCGGAGCCCCTGGTGCGGCACAGGAGCACGCAGACACTTAACCCTGGTGTGTGCCATATCGCACATAGCGCTGGTTTTAGGTCTTTCCACAGCTGTGTGGCCGCGATCGCAGCATTCCACCGGAGCTATGAGCAGCTGCTGCTTCCCTGCAACGCTGAGTGTAACGCAGCTAAAACCGCCTGGGCGCGAGAGCTGTCTTGTGGGAGCGTGTTAGCACTGAGAACTGCGGGCAGTTGGCGCTTTACCCATTTCGTGTAACGGCCTGTAGCGTTTCCAAGCGGTGGTGTGGGTGCTGGACTGGGTGTTTGTTTGGTGATAACAGTACAGTTTGAGAAACAGACCCTTTCCTCCTCTCGCAGTCCCCCTTCCCCCGGCGCCTTGGTGACTTCTGAAGTGCTTTGCATAGTAACACCCCTCTGAGGGCCTGGGGGACGCTGCCTTTTGAGTAGATACTGCTGAGCTCTGCCTTTGGTGGGTAAATGATGAATTATTCTCGGCGCCCTTTGGCAGATCAATGTATTGAAACTTACGGTCGAAGATCTGGAGAAGGAGAGAGACTTCTACTTTGGGAAATTGCGGAACATTGAATTGATTTGCCAGGAGAACGAAGGGGAGAACGACCCAGTGCTGCAGAGGATTGTGGAAATTCTTTATGCCACAGATGTAAGTAATCCGGTCGAAACTGTATAGCACGTCTCCTCCCTCCCCTTGCAACTGGAAGCTGCTTTGCTTTCCACGGCTCCCTCTTTCTACTTGTTTTGCTTTTTTTTTTTTCCCCTTTAGGTTTTATGGCCTAGATTTTTCCTGTAATAAAGGAACAGATAACATAATTATAGTCAGGCAGCAAACAAGGTTAGCCTTTCATAAAGAGTACCTAACAGGTAGATCAAAGATGAGGAAAATGGCTCTTCTGGTAATGTATCTTGACACTGTAAACGATGACTTAAGGGAATCTATGCTAAGTAAAATGTAAAAAAAAAAAAAGAGGACCGTACACAGTAGCCAGGAACTGGTTTGAGGTGAGATTTTCATTAAAGCGCTTGTTTTATTCCCTTCAGGAGGGCTTTGTGATACCTGACGAAGGAGCACCGCAGGAGGAGCAAGAAGAGTATTAACAGACCACATACTGTACCAGCAGAGCAGCAACATCAGAATTCTTTGCCCCAGATCATGTGCTTAACTGTAAAATACTCCACTTTATTCTTAGAGGACTCACTGGTTTCTTTTCATACGCAAAAAAAAAAAAAAGTACCTCTTCTTAAAGTGCACTTTGCGGAAGTTTCACTTGTACCGTGGGTTTGAGTTAGGAGCTCTTTCTCACTCTGTAGCAGAGCAGTATTGACATCCGGCTGTGTATTTAGGGAGCAAGAGGCTGAATATTTGGAACTTGGTGCAGGATGGTTTGCTGGGAAGACTCTTTTTGTACCGGAGGTGGTGTGCGGTAGAGAAATTAAAGACTCTGACTCGCAGAACGATTGAGTTAATGTGAAATTGCAGCACAGAAATTATAATAAAATGCCTTAAGAGTATTTGAAGTATGCTTCCGTATGCCAAATTGAAGTAACGTGACAGGAGATTTTATGTGCTTCGCTCTGGGGTAGACGCCTGTTTCACTGCATTCGCTGCTGTCGAGAGGCCTCGCGTGGTCAGCGAGGGGCCCTTAAAACCCAACTCCATTCCTGCGCAAAGCTGCTTCCGAAGTGCTCGGTTCTCGCTGAGATGGGCCTTGCCGGTGCCCCTCGCAAGATTAGAGGGAGTATCAACAGCTGAGACACATAAATGACCTTAAAGAGTGCTAAAGCCTTTCCCCTGGCAATGTGGCTAATGACTCTGCCAAAACGTACTGTGTTTTCTGTAGGAAAAAGAACAAAACGAGCAGAGGGCGTCCAGTCTCGCTGCCTGACGTGTTCTTCGGAAGTAGTTTTCCTTCCTGGCTCTTGTTGCTATTTGTCCTGTTCCTTTCTGGGGTTTTGGTATCCCTTTTTGTCTCTCTCTTGTTCTCTTTCCCACCCGAGGGTTGCTGACGAAACCCAGTGGTTTTAACAGGACTTGCGCTATGCAGCCGTCTTAGCGTGAAAGTGAATCGAGCATGCGGGGATGCCGAGTTCCCCGTCTCTATTTCTTATTTTTTATTTCCCCTTCCAAACCAGGGCACATCCAATAACAATACCTGCCAGTTCAGTAGTCTTCTGGGGTAAAAACGAGCAGATGCTGGCTAACAGAGCTAATGTTACTGCAGAAAATACAGTACTGAGACTAACTTAAATATTAATATTTAAAGTTCTTACCTTGCCTGTCCTTTTTTTGCTCTCATGCCCCTCATTACTGTTGTGTTTGGCAAGATCCCGCAAGACTTCTGCCCCCCCCCTTCACTGCTGAGATTGATCAGTCCCGTTGTGCTCGTACTCATTCGTTTCTGGTGGTAGCTTGTCCTAAAATGTGTGTAGGAGAGCATCTTATGGTAATCGTTGTGTAGTGCATGAATCTTTGTGAAATCCCGAGGAAAAACCCAAATCCAGTGAATGCCAAAAATGCGAGTATCCAGCCATTGTTTAAAACTGCAGTGGTGCTATTTCTCTTGTGGCCTTCTAGACTTTTGTTGCCCTGAAGCTCCATTTTACCGAGAAAACCGTGTTTGACTTGGATTTTTCTTGACAGGGTTTTTCTATTCTAAGCCGTTTTTAAATAAAGTTCTGCATTTCAAGAGTGTGTCCCGTCTGCTGGAGTCTGTCGTGCTTTCGGACCCCGCTGGGCAGAGCTGCGGCCGCTGGCAGTTCTCGAGGTGGAGGAGCTTGCAGGACCCGGACCATCGGCCCCGGCTACGGTGGCCGCAAACTGGAGCAGCGGTAACGGTGAAAGTCGCCTTGGCTGCGCTGGGGGAAGCCGGTGCTCGAGTTTTGGGTGGTTTTTATTGGTTTCTGTTGGTTTCTCTTCGCCTGCCGCAGGTGGATGCAGTGCGAGCGTATCCTTGGCTTCCTCCCGCTGGTGTGAGCGTGGGGCTGCTGCGTGACTTCACGTCTCTAAGGTGTTTTCGAGCTGCTGAAACACCGGTTATTAGTTACTAACTAATTAACTGCGTCCCTCTGAGCGGATGGACTGGATTTAGGGACTTGTTTCATTGGCAGTGTTTGGTTGCTGAGCAGGAAGGTTCCCATCACAGCTGTGTGCAGACCCGCGTCCTCAGGGGAGCCCTGTGGGGTACCTGACCCCAATGGGATGTGTCCCCAAGGGACAGCACCCAGGTGCTCCGTGCTGCCTTATCCTAAAGAGCAGGCATTGCTGGCATTGCCTGTTCCTTCCGCAGAGCTGGCGCGGGGCTGCGGCGGCGCAGGCGTGGAACGGGGTGTTTGACGCACATAAAATCTTCTTTCCGTTACCGACTTGCTTTGAGGTCAGGAGCATACTTTTTCCACTCTGAAATGCCATTTTTTCTGGCAATTTGAAGCAAAAGGTGGCCATAAGCACGTGGCTGGGTGGGAAGAGGACGTCTCGGCGGCTGCTGCGACCTGGTTGCTTCACGTCTCTTTACGAGGTGGTGTGCGCGGGGCTGAAGCACCCAGGTCTGCGGGTGGGTTGGGTGAGGTTGGTTTTGGTCTCTGCTAGCGAAGCAAGGGAGGATCCCTCTGTGCCAAGGGGATTTTGAGTTGGGAATGCTGCTGGTGCACCTCGTGAGAGCGCACGGACGTGCGTTACCGCACTGAATTGGAGCTGCAGTCGTGCCAGCCCAGTGCTGCTGACGTTGCCACCAAGATGAGTTCTGAAAACGGGGACAAACTCCTGCAGTCGGCTCACGGCTGCGGTGTGGGCACCTCGGCACAGCCCGGTTTGTAGTGCCCTTACCGGGGAGGAAATAACGCCAAGCCCAACTCAAACCCATAGACCTAACGTGGCTGCTCTGTTACCCTGGTACAGTGGATGCTGTTAATCCGAAATGCTCGCCTGCCGGAGCGATTCCGATAGCATCAACCTTTCTTAGTACCCTAATTTGATCAGATATTTGAAAAAGGAGCAGAATGGAAGAGGCAGACGCTCCCATCTCCTTTCTGCACCGACTTGTCTTACTTGCAGGTGGACTTGTGGATGTTTTTTTAACTTTTATTGTTCGATTTTTTTTAAGAATTCCTGGTTTGCAATGACAATTCTTACTGTAACTGTTAAAAGCCTTCAAATAAAGGCCGAGACCTTGACTTGCTGTTGTATCCTGTCACTGGGGTGAGATTTTTGTGTCTGTGGCTCGGGTGAATGGGGCCAGGGTCGGAGCAAGGGAGGGAGTTAATGGGGGTGGAAGGAGGAATTGGAGGAGGTTGCAGGAATAAAGGTAAATAGAGTAAAACACTGGCTTAAAGGGATCTGATGTGTGAGGGGGAGAGGCGCAGAGGAACAGCGAGTGTCCAAAAAGGGGTTTTCTGGGAGAATGAGGAGCAGGACAGGGGGTTGTGGCTGTTGATGGTGAAGCTCCACAGCCCCATGTACGAGTGGGGAGGCCACAGGCGTGGGCGGCTCCTGTGCAATGATGGCCCTGTCTTTGAAAGCAGCACAAGGAGAAGGAGCAGCAGTGAGGTAGGGGAGCAGAGAGGAAATGAAATAAAGAATAAAGGAAATAAAATTAAAAAAATAATTAAAAAAATAAAA
>NW_010177335.1:0-556 GCF_000695765.1 Mesitornis unicolor
GCACTTGGCCTTGTTAAAGCTCATGCAATTGCCCTCAGCCCACTGTATGAGGTGTGATGTGCCCTCCTGGCCAGGACCAGCCCTGCAGCCACTCCTGACACCCACATCCTCCACCTCAGCCTCTTCCAGAGGCTCCAGCAAACAGCTCCCAGCTGAACCCTTAACAACTGTGCCGCTCAAAACACCCCTCAAACACCAAAAACCAGCAACTGAGACCAGGCAACACAGCCCTGGGGTGAGAAAGGAGGGAGCTCGGGAGGTGGCAACGAGAGGGGACAGAAGGGAGAGGGGACACTCACTCTCCACGATGGTCTTGCGGCCGGTGCCGTCGTCGTTGATCTGCTGGATGTTGCCGAAGTGGATGTCGCTGTAGAAGATGCGGTTGCTGCCCTTGGAGCCATAGCGGTAGTCGAAAGCCAGGGCGATGACGTTCTTCATGTGCTCGGCGTCCTCGAAGGGTTTGATGGGGGCGTTGAGGTTGTTCTCATCCGAGAGGTGGATGCTCTTGAGGATGGTGCGCTCCGAGTACAGCAGGTAACCGTCGTAGTCGCGGCAG
>NW_010177335.1:727-990 GCF_000695765.1 Mesitornis unicolor
TTGCCACCTCCCAGCGCCCCGTGGAGAAAAGGGCTCAGCCCTCGGCGCAATGGGGTTTGGCGATGGGGGCACAGCAACGCGTTTGCTCTCCCGTGGGAGCCCGTCCTGGGTGAGGGGACACCGGGACGCACCCTTCTGCCTGGCCCGGTTGAAGACTTTGATGTCCTTGAGCTGCACGCCGATCCCCGTCCGCAACGACACTGACTCGGTGGCGTTGTCCTTGTGGCCTCTCTTGATGGAGCCGTTGGCGTGAGTCCTGCGGG
>NW_010177335.1:1179-1874 GCF_000695765.1 Mesitornis unicolor
GATTCGTTCAATCTTGTCCGTGCGGGCGTCGCACCAGTACAGCTTCCCGTCCTGAGCAGAGGAGAACGCATCCATTGGCCATGGGGTGGCACCCAGGCACCCCCACATCCTTCCCTGGACAACCCTCCCTGGGCTGGAAGGTGTCCCCAAGGTCCCCACCAGCAGGGACACGGCTGAAGGGACCCCGGGGACCGGCCCCATTGGTGGCCGTACCTCGTAGTCGACGGAGATGCCGTTGGGGCAACTGATGCTGACGGTCACCAAAAAAAACTGTGCGCCCGTGCGGGCGCCACCGCTCGATGCGGGGGTACTGCCCCCACTCCGTCCAGAACAGGTACCTGTGGGGACAGCGGGGTCGTCACCATGGGGATGTCACCACGGGGATGTCACCACGGGGCCACCCTGCAGCGTCCTTGGGCCTTTTGGCCACCAGAGCAGGGGACAAACAGCACATCCCCGGTCCCCACCTCTGGTCACCCCACAGCTGCAGCCTCTGCGCCCCACACGTGAGGGGTTGCTCCGTCCTTCCCCGGCCCCAAACAACGCTCCTGCCCCTCTCCCAAAGCTGGGGAGGCTCCACTTGGGTTTCCCAAGGTGCTGCCACCCCCAAAGTCCCGGGGAGCTCACCAGGAGCTGGGCCCACCAGCACAAGGGTGGTTGTACTGGGATCTGGGCACTGGTGGGGGTCCTTGGGC
>NW_010177335.1:1927-2801 GCF_000695765.1 Mesitornis unicolor
GATCCACCGTGAGGCCCCGCGGCTTGCCCAGCCCCTGCGAGATGACCACGTAGCGGAAGGACCCATTCAGCCTGGCCACCTCGATGACATCGAAGCCCTGGTCCGTCCAGTAAATGTTTCCTGCAGAGAAGGGGATGGTGACCCCTGCTCCCCACACATCACCCCTGGTACCCCCCTGCGCCGGGACCCCGTCTCACCAGCGATCCAGTCCACGGCGATGCCCTCCACCAGCCCCTGCGAGATGACCACGTAGCGGAAGGACCCATTCAGCCTGGCCACCTCGATGACATCGAAGCCCTGGTCCGTCCAGTAAATGTTTCCTGCAGAGAAGGGGATGGTGACCCCTGCTCCCCACACATCACCCCTGGTACCCCCCTGCGCCGGGACCCCGTCTCACCAGCGATCCAGTCCACGGCGATGCCCTCCACGCGGCCGATGCCATTGGTGACCACATCCTCCCGCCACGTCTGGTCACGCTTGGCCCGGCTGATGGTGCTCAGGCCCATGTCCACCCAGTAAATGGTGTCGTTCTCTGCGAGGGGACAAGGTGTGGGTGTCAGCGACCGCCTCCGGGTCACCCCAAGGGCTGAGCTGCGTCCCACAGCCGGCACAGAGACCCAAAACCTTCCCCCATCCACACTGCAGGGGGCAAAGCTCCAGGGCAGAGCGTGGCCACAGTGGGGTTGTCCCCCTCCCTCACGTCACCTGCGTGGAAGTCGATCCCCACGGCCAGGGAGGTCCCCGAGACGGGCACGAGAGCATCGGACTTGTCGTTGGGGTCCAGGGGGATGCCACGGATCCCCTCGTGGACCGAGTACAGGAGGAAGGAGCCAACGCCTGTGGGACAGAGGTGGGGACGGTCAGAGGTGTCCCC
>NW_010177335.1:2821-3235 GCF_000695765.1 Mesitornis unicolor
CACCGCTGTCCCCCAAATCTGCACGCTGTCCCCGCCACGGTTTCATATAGGGACAGGGACACCCCTGGTTCATTTGGGGTCCCTGCGCAAGAGGGGTCCAAACAGGGGGGACCGCAGGAAAACCCCTCCGTGATCAGGATGGGACGGCTCCCCCCACCACATTGGCAGGGGCAGGGGCACCAAACCTCGTGGGAAGAGGGCAGGGAACAACTGTTCTGAACCCAGCACGGATGTGGCCGGGGATGGGGTTTGCTGTGGGGTGCAGCCTCAAAGCCCTCCCCCTTGTGGGCTTTCCAGAGCCACCTCCGCCCCCGCGCGCTGGCAAAGGCCCCGCGCCGCATCTGGGTCAGGGCAGCGCTTGGTATTCAGGCCCCGGCCTGACCCAGATGGTGCCGCGGCTCTGCCAGCCCCTCC
>NW_010177335.1:3251-4057 GCF_000695765.1 Mesitornis unicolor
ACAAACAGCCTTTGAGAGGCCCTGGGCAGGGGGGGGGCTCTTCCCTCCCACGGGGGCAACCGGGCTGGGGATCTGCAGAGCAGATGCTGTGCGAGCCCAGCCCCGCTCCCAGTGACTCAAACCAGTGCCACCAGTAAGGGTTCCCCCTCCCAGCGGGCTCCCGCTGAACCCAGTGCCCCCACGCTGCCACCCCCTTGCAGGGACAGCCCCCCTGAGACTTCCCACGTCCCCCCTGCATCCCTCGGCAGCGCTGCAGGGCGCAGGGAGGTGCGGGGCAGGAGCTGCTATCAGGAAATTTGGGGGTCCCAGGGCACTGCCCACCTTCGCAGGACTGCTGCCCGCTCTTCAGGCTGTAGCCGGCCGTGCACATGCAGGACCGCGAGGTCTCGGAAGTGGGGAGGCAGAGCTGGGAGCAGTCGCCGTTGTTGAGGCTGCAGGGGTTGGCGCCAGCTGCGACGGAGAGAAGGGGGTGAGGGGCAGCACGAAGGGACCTGGTGGGCCAGGACCCCTCACAGGTCACAGGATCAGAGTCATTCAGGTTGGAAAAGACCTCTAAGATGGAGTCCAACGTCAACCCAACCCCACCACGGCCACTAAACCACGTCCCCAAGTGCCACATTGAACCCCTCCAGGGATGGGGACTCCACCGCTGCCCTGGGCAGCCCCTGCCAGGCCCTGAGAACCCTTTGGGGAAGAAATTTCCCCCATATCCAACCTCACTCTCCCCTGGCACAACTTGAGGCCATTTCCTCTCATCCCATTGCTTGTTATAGGCAGCAGAGCCCGACCCCTCCTCGGTACCCCCC
>NW_010177335.1:4150-4749 GCF_000695765.1 Mesitornis unicolor
TCCATGAATAAATTCATCCTCAAATCCAATCTACCCCTCCCCTGGCACAACTCGAGGCCATTTCCCCTTGTCCTGCCATGGAGTCACAGAGTCATGAAGGTTGGAAAAGGCCGGGGGAGCGGAGGAAGCCTCTCTGCTCACCTTGCTGGATGCTCTCGTCGTACACCTTCATGTGCATCACCAGCGTGGTGCTGTTGCGCAGCACCGTCACCTCCGTCCCGTCCTTCTTGTTGCAGGTGCCCATCCTCTCGGAGGCCTGGTCTGCCCACCACAGCTTGTCCCCTGCAAGGAGGGGACAGGAACATGCAGCCACCTTCCTTGTCCCCTCCCACCCCAGCAGCAGCGGTGGCTCTGTGATGGCCTGGACCAAGGGCTCTGAGCACTTTGGGGGGCCAGGGCTGCCCTCTGCGGCTGCTGGGGGGGGCAAGGAGCTGCCTGTGGGGAAGGGGCTTCCTGAACACCCCCGCCAGCCCTCACCCATGATGGCCAGCGCAGTCGCCTTGCTCAGCTGGGCCTTCACCGTCTCGATCACCTCCAGGTCGCTGCCGTCCAGGTTGCATCGGTTGATGGTGCCGTTGCCGGAGCTGATCCAGTACAGT
>NW_010177335.1:4768-5010 GCF_000695765.1 Mesitornis unicolor
GCCAGGCCTGGAAAGGAAGGGACCGTCAGCGTCCAGGTGACACACAGGGACTGTCACCATCACCATCCGGGATGGGATGGGACGGGCAGAGCGGATGGGGGCGTCCGTACCAACGGGTCCCTTCTGGTTGGTGAAGAGGAGCGTGCGGTTGCTGCCGTCCATGTTGGCCACGCTGATGTTGTCCCCGTCGGTCCAGTACAGCTTCCTGCGTGGGGAGGGGACAATGAGCACGGCGGCTCCAG
>NW_010177335.1:5106-5313 GCF_000695765.1 Mesitornis unicolor
GTGCATGGCCCCGGCCCCGCTCACACGTGCGCCCCATCCTTCAAGGCTCCTGACCCGGCCCCAGGCACCGCGTCCCAGCCGGGCCTCACCCCCGCAGCGGGTGAACCACCAGGCAGTGGGGTTTGTCCAGCCCCTGGATCACCGCGTTCTTGAAGGAGCCGTCCAGCCGGGCCACGTTGATCTGCTTCTTGTTGGCGTCATAGCTGG
>NW_010177335.1:5476-6777 GCF_000695765.1 Mesitornis unicolor
CAGAGACGACGGTCTCCACGCCGGTGCCGTTGATGAAAGCTCTCTTGATGGTCTGGGTGCGCACGTCGGACCAGTAAATGCGCTGCTCCAGGGCGTCGTAGTCCACCACGGTGACGTTGTCGATGTCGGGCACGGTGAAGGAGATGATGTAGTTGTAGTAGGGGTTGTCGATGTCCACGCCACGGATCTCCATCTGCCGCGCGTACAGCAGGAACTTCTTGAACTCTGGGAGAGGGAGCACAGGGGCAGCTGTGGGCCCGGAGCTGGGTCTGCGGAGCCGACCCAAAGCCCCCCGCCCGCCGCAGCCCCCTACCATAGCAGGTGGTGTTGTCCTTGTCCAGCTTCATCAGGTGGGGACAGGCGCAGGACAAGGTGCGGTTGTAGTTGATGAGGCAGAGGTGAGAACAAGGCCCCTTGCCCCCGTTGGCTTCGCAGGGGTTGGGAGCTGCAGAGGGGACAGGACTCAGCGATGTCCCCGCTCCGGGGACACCGACCCAGACCCAGGAGGCCTCAGAGAGCTGCAGCCCCCCTGGACCCTGCCCACCCCATTGGGGAGCTTGGACCCCTCATCCTTATTGCCCCCTTGGGGAGCTCAGACCCCTCATCCCAACTGGGGAGCTCAGGCCCCTCATCCTCATCGGGGAGCTCGGACCCCTCATCCCCGCTGAGAAGCTCAGACCCCTCATCCCCATCGTCCCACTGAAGAGCTCAGATCCCTCATCCCCATCACCCCATTGGAGAGCTTGGATCCCTCATCCCAATTGGGGAGCTCAGACCCCTCAGCCTCATCAGGGAGCTTGGACCCCTCATCCCCATCGCTCCATGGGAGAGCCCAGATCCCACATCCCCATTGGAGAGCTCAGACCCCTCATCCCCACTGCCCCATTGGGGAACTTGGATGCCTCATCCCCATTGAGGAGCTCAGACCCCTCATCTCAACTGGGGAGCTTGGACTCCTCAACCCCATTGAGGAGCTCGGACCCCTCATCCCCATCACCCCATTGAGGAGCTTGGACCTCTCATCCCCACTGGGAAGCTCACATCCCTCATCCCAATTGGGGAGCTCGGATCCCTCATCCCCATCGCCCTATTGGGGAACTGGACCACTCATCCCCACTGCCCCATTGGGGAATTTGGACCCTTCATCCCCATCGAGGAGCTCAGACCCCTCTTCCCCATCGAGGAGCTCGGACCCCTCATCCCCATTGCTCCATGGAGGAGCTCGGACCCCTCATCCCCATCGAGGAGCTCAGACCCCTCATCCCCATTGGGGAGCTTGGACCCCTCATCCCCATCGCTCC
>NW_010177336.1:0-288 GCF_000695765.1 Mesitornis unicolor
CCGGTGCAGTTTGTCCCTTCCCAAACGCAGCCCCCGCCTCCGCCAGGGGCGAGCGGCGTTATTTAAGAGCCGGCTTCATAAAACCTGACTGAACCGACGTTTCCACAAAGGCTGATAGATTTTAGGGCTCTGCAGGTTAATCGCTGCTCCTGACACCCTCGCTGGGGTGGCTCCATGTTCGGTGCTGGCCATGTGTGCCCGCACCTCAGTGCAGTTCAGGTCCCTGGTGATGGTGCTGGGCTCAGCACCCCACAGATTGCGCCGGGGGAAGCCCTTTCTCCACACGCA
>NW_010177336.1:370-1005 GCF_000695765.1 Mesitornis unicolor
CCACGGCAGCACCCAGGGGCACTGCTCTGCTTCCCACCTCGCCGTGGGGCTGGGGTGGGAGCAGGGCTTTGGGGAGCTTGGCCAGGGGTGGCGGTGGCTCTGTCCTTTCCCTGGGGTCTGTGGGGGCCGGGTGAGGTTTCCAGGGGAACCGGGGGTTTATGGCTTCGCCCTGCCCCTCTTTTCGCGGCCCCATTGATCCCTTTGATCAGCACCGGCGGGCGAGGAGCTCGGCCCCACGGGGTCTGGATCCTGCCTGGTGGGCGGCAGGAGGAGGGGGCTCGCACCCCTCACCCACGGGTGCCGTTGCTGCCACAGTATCATGCGAGGCATGCCTATGGGATATCAGGCATATCGGTGACCGGGTTAACGTACCGGCTGGGTTACGTGGCAATATTTGTTGTTATTTATAGCCCCCTCCATCTGTGGCTGTGCTGGCAGTTTCAAAGCCGTCATCAGGAAAAGTGAGGGGCTGGGGCGGCAGGGCCAGGGCGAGGGCTGTGTTGTCCATCCCCACGGTGCCGGGGCAGCGCCTGCCCCACAGCACCTGCTCCAACGCCCTCCCAGGGGCATCCACCAGCCCCGGGGCAGAAACCACGCTGGGTTTCAGCTGCTGGCACCGGGGAGAGGCAGAGCAA
>NW_010177336.1:1153-1622 GCF_000695765.1 Mesitornis unicolor
CTTGCCTGGCTCAGGAAGATGCGTCCCAGCAGCACGGCACGGCACAGCGCAGCACGGCACGGCACAGCACAGCACGTCACAGCACACGGTGCCAGCTCTGTTCACCGCCTTCACTCTGGCAGTGTGGTGGCCTGGGGGGTGATGCTCTGGCAGGGACACGAAGCCTCACTGGGGCAGCCCACGCTCAGCGCCGACCTTGCTGGGCAGATTCGGTGCTTTGCAGAGGGGAGCAGCTGTGCCGGGTGCTGTGCCATGGTGGGGAGGGCATCATGCAACCGGGTCCAGCTCAGTGCCCTCCTTGCCTTGGCACGACACTCATTAGCCCAGGCTGTACCCCCAGGGACTCCCTTCGAGCCCACCGCGGCACGGGACCTGGCACCACAGCACGGGAGCTCGCAACCTCAGGACCTCTTGGCTCCTCGCAGGGACCCCCCCGCACCATTTTACCCCCTGCGAGCTGCGTGGTGGC
>NW_010177337.1:0-345 GCF_000695765.1 Mesitornis unicolor
CAAATTCCCCCAACCCCCAAATTTCCCAAAATTCTCCCCCAAAATCCCCAAATTCTCCCCAAAATTCCCCCCAAAATTCCCCAAATTCTTCCCCCAAATTCTCTCCATAATTCCCCAAATTTCCCAAATTCCCTCAACCCCCAAATTTCCCCAAATTCCCCAAAATTCTCCCCCAAATTCCCCAAATTCTCTGCAAAATTCCCCCAAATTCTCACCAAATTCCCCCAAATTATCCCCAATTCACCAAATTTTCCTCAAATTCTCCCCAAAATCCCCCAAATTCTCCCTCAAATTTCCCCAAATTCCCCAAATTCTCCCCAAATTCCCCCCAAATTCTCTCCAACT
>NW_010177337.1:390-626 GCF_000695765.1 Mesitornis unicolor
CAAAATTTGCCAAATTCTCTGCAAATTTCCCCAAATTCTCCCCCAGAATTCCCCAAAATTCTCCCCAAAATTCTCCCCAAATCCCAAATACCCCAAATTTTACCACAAATTCTCCCCAAAACCCAAATTCTCCCCCCAAAATCCCCAAATTCTCCCCCAAATTTCCCAAAATTCTCCCAAAAGTTCCCCAAATTCTCCCCAAAATCCCCATAATTCTCCCCAAAATTCTCCCCAAA
>NW_010177338.1:0-289 GCF_000695765.1 Mesitornis unicolor
CCCCTCCCCTCCCAGCCCTGGGAACTGATGAGTGGGACAGGTGTACTGAGGGTGGGAGGCACAGGGCAGAGCAGGGACAGAGGTCTGGGTGTCCCTGGGGATGAAGCAGGTCCCATGACACAGGGAGAGGCTGTGCCCAGGGCTCTGGGTGCCTGCGTCTGCCCTGGCAAGGGGCAGCATCAGAAGGGTCCTAAATGCCAGGGTTCTGGGTGCTGGGGTCTTGAGCCTGCATGGGCTGAGCCCCTTCCTCAGCCCCATGGAGTGGGGGCTGGCAGGGATCCATGGGGAT
>NW_010177338.1:319-3336 GCF_000695765.1 Mesitornis unicolor
GGTTGGCCCCTGGCCTGCGCCCCCAGCCCCTTCCCCCCCCCTCCCTGTCCTGTCTCTGCCCATCCACTCTGGATGCCCCAGGAGGGGGGCGGCTGTCCCGGCCCTGGGGCCAAGCTGAGATCATTGGGAGTCTCCCTGGCAGAAGCTCCCGCCCAGCCACAGGCTGCAGCAGCTCCAGCAAAGAGCAGGACTGGGAGCTCCAACCCTGCAGACCCCAGAGCGCTGGGGCCTGTTGGCTGCCAGATACAGCTGCTGGCCCCTGGAAGGGCCCAGGAAGGTCCCGTGGTGTCCTGGAGCCGGGGTGGCTCTGCCAGGATGGCACTGGGAAGTGTGATGCCTGGCAAAGTCATCTCCTGTAGCAGAAGGGTCCCTCCAAGCTGTGCTTCATCACGCCCCGATCCACACAGGCGGGCGTTAAAGGGGAAGATTCGGGTTTGTGCTCTTCCAGAGGTGCAATGATTTCACCCGGCCTCAGGCCCATACTTGGGAGGGAGCAAT
This sequence comes from Mesitornis unicolor, assembly GCF_000695765.1. Classification (NCBI taxonomy): domain Eukaryota; kingdom Metazoa; phylum Chordata; class Aves; order Mesitornithiformes; family Mesitornithidae; genus Mesitornis; species Mesitornis unicolor. Next base: position 818 of record NW_010177338.1, read on the forward strand.
GCAACCCAGGGGGCCAGGGTCATCCTCAGCAGTGCTGCACTGCAGGGGGATGGAGGTGGAGCTGTGTCAGAAGCGAGGGGCTGCGACAAGCTGGGGGGCACAGGGCTGGGTGGGAGGAGGGCGTCCCAGCCTGCGTCGGCCTCATGCCCATGGGGATGTGACACCACTGCCCTCCCTTCCTGGCTGCAGGCAGGGCTGGGGCTGCCCCAGCGAAGGGGCAGGTGTCCGGGTGAGCCAAAAGCCACAGTGCTGGGGCTATGTGTCCCCCCATCGCCCCCACGCCCAGCGTGGGTCCCCTGCTCTTCCCTGTCCCCTCCCCTCGGCTGCCGGGCTGCCTGCCCTCCACGCAGGAGACGAGGGATTTCACAACCCAGCCCAGACAGGATTAAAGAGAAATACACAAGTAAACAAATAGCGGCCTCGTAAAACTGGACGTGCTGCGCGGGGAGCGGAGCCCCCGGGTGAGGCGTGGGGTGCCGGGGTGCGGGAGCAATGCCCACGGGGGCTGGTGCGGTGCGGCTGCGGGGTCCCACCAGGAGAAGCCGCTTTAGAGCAGCGCTGACCAATCTCATTTTTCACACGTCTCCTGTAGTCAAACTGCCCCTGTCAGAGGAAAGGAGTTGCTTCCTGTTATTTCCATTGAAATCCTCGTCCTGGTCATCGGCCGGCAGCTGCTCGCAGGATGGCACGGTGTGCGCAGACGGGCTCTCAGCTCTCCCGAGGGCTCCTGCTGCTCTGGGGTAAGTGTGAGCAGGGCGGCCATGGGGGCTCTGTGCCTTGCACCACCCCACACGCAGCCACCCTCCCTGCGTGGGGCCAGGGCTGGGGTCTCGGCTCAGCGCAGCCCAAAACCCAGCCCAGCATGGGGCAACCGGGCAGCGCTGAGGGCAGCTGGGGCAGCCATTGCCTGCATGGCCAGGGGCCAGTGTCATCCCTCACTGCACTCCTCCCCGGTCTTTTGACCCACAAGGGTGGATGGAGAGCCCTGCGGAGCTCCAGGCTGGGACGGAGAGGGGCTGGACTGGGTCATTTGAGACAGGGACCAGGACTGGATGAGCTGCCCTTGCCACAGTGGCTGGGCCAGCCCAGGAGGGCTGTGGCCAGTGCCTGGCCATGCCGCAGCTCCGCACGAACGGCCCAGGTAGGGCCCACCGGGGTCATTCACCATCGCTGCCCCACACCGTGGGTCCTTGGCCAAGGGCAGAAGATGGATGGGGTGGTTTCATCGGGCTGGGGGGCAAGCAGGCAGCTGGCTGGGCAGAGGAGCCGCTTGCTCCATGACCATGGCGGTCTGTGCTGGGTATGGGGCCGATGGCGGGCGGGGGGGCGCGATCTGTGCTGGGTATGGGGCAAATGGCGGGCGGGGGGGCTCTCCGGCAGAGCCGCTGCAGCCAGCACTTCCTCTTCCTGCCCCAGCCCTGTCCGGCTGCAGTGTATCCACCCAGGGCGACAGGGTGGCCCCTGTGCTGGCTCCCCACAAGTGGGGGACACGGCTCACCCCTGTGCTGTGACCCACGGCCCGCAGCCCCCAGACAGCACCTCCAAGACCCTAACCTTGTGCATGGTTCCCTGCACCCTGACCACCGGCTCCAGCTGCCCCCAAGGGACCCCCAAAACCACGTCCCTCCTGCAGACCCCAGCCTCTGCCGGGGCAGTTCTGTCCCCACTGACCCCGTTCCTTCCGCAGGGCTCCTGGCGACCGGGCTGTGCCATGCAGGTGCCGAGGCAGAGGGCTTTGGCCAGGACGCCAGGACGAGTCCGCCCGTTGCCATGTTCAACTGGACAGCCCAGCTTGTGGGTGAGTACTGGGGCTCAGTGAGGGCTGGGCAGCACCGTGGGGACGACTGTTCCCTGGCTGAGGGCAACTGCACTGCAGAGTGCCCCCTCCTTTCCCCTGGCCAGGCGTTCCCTGTCCATCCCCAAAACAGCCGGGCTGTGCCACAGAGCCCTCCCCAGCGCTGGCCACAGTTGGAGCACTGCTGAGCTCCCAGGCACAGCCACGGGTGCTGGGTGTCACCCATGGGCCAGGCTGGGCCCTGTCGGGGGTGTGGTTCCCCTGCTCAGCACCTTTCCCCGCAGAGGAGACGTACACCAACATCACGCAGAAGTGCTGGGAGCTCTTCGTCGACCTGATGAGGAATGTGACGGTGTCGGAGCTGTGCGAGTGGAAAGTCATCAGCAGGTACGGGGAGGCTGAAGAGCCCTCCTGGGCAGCGCTGTGGGGATGCAGGGGCTCTGACCTGAGTTGTCCCTGGCTGGGGAAGCTACACATGGGGACTCTTTGGTGGAGGCATCAGCTGTGGCCCCTCTATCCCCAAGGCCACGTATGGAGCAGCCCCTGAGACATCAGAAAATGCAGAGACCCCAGGCCATGCCGATGAGCCACCGGCTCCTGTCCTGAGGGACCTAGGGCCATCTTCCCCTCCAGTGGCTCCTGCCTGCATAGGGTGGGCTGGTGCAGGCAGTGGGGCGCAGGGCAAGCGGGTGCTGCTGGGACAAGTGGTTTGGGGCCACCTATG
>NW_010177338.1:3450-3681 GCF_000695765.1 Mesitornis unicolor
CGCTACGGCTCCCCCAACGCACTGGCAGAGCAGTACATCTTCCAGAGCCACCACCGCTACTTCCACAACTGCACCCTGGAGCACCAGGTCTACTTCGACCCGCCTGAGGACGTGCTGCTGGCCATGATCATCGCCCCCATCTGCCTCATCCCATTCCTAGTCACCCTGGTCATCTGGCGCAGCAAGGACGGCAAGGCCCAGCCCTAGCACTGCAGCCCGGGCACCACAGCC
>NW_010177339.1:0-3748 GCF_000695765.1 Mesitornis unicolor
AGGTGACTGCGGCTCTGCGCGGGTGCGCTCCCCTTCCCGGTGTGCCGGTTACCGCGGTGCGGCTTTTCGCCTTGCGTAACACCGTATGTGAAGACTGAGGAAAAAAGCTTAAAGGTGGCCGAGTGCTACAGCTGATGCTGGGCGGTACTGCCGTGCACGGGAAAAAATGTCCCCTGTGAGTCAGCCTGGGGGAGTAGGAAGCCAGGCTGATGCCGAAGGGAGCAGAGTGACCAGAGCCGTGTCTGCAGGGACGGCAGCTGGAAATGATGCTGCTGTCCTTCAGGGACAGTGCTCTGTTGCTGCTGCGCCAGCCCTCCTCCAGCTTTCTCACTTGTGCTCTTCATGGTAGTGTTCAGCAGCGCTGAGTTGTTCAGAGACATTGATTAAATTTGTGTCTTTTTCCTGGAAAAAATGTGTGGTGTTTACTTATTTTTCTTTCCTCTGCCAGGGTGAGACCACGGATTTTGAGCTATTAAAGCGTCAGCTGTCAGATCCAGACATAAAGGTAAGAGTCTTAGTAGTTAGGAGGGCTGGTGGTTTAGACTTTGGCTGAGTGCAGTCGTCAGGCAAAGTCATTCTGGTCCTTACCCAGATCCTTTGCTTTAAACGTTCAGCTGCATTTAACAGCTTTTTGCTTAGTGGAAACTATCAGAATTAAAATTCTAAATTAAAAAGAAGCATTTTTCTGTTTCTGCACTTACATATTTTATATGCAAGATCTTGATAAATTATGTCTCATGCTTAAGAACCCCTTGCTCTAGAGTGAGGAACTTTTTGCTTTGTGACAGGGTCTGTCTTTGTTCCAGATGCTGTCTTTCTAGGTCACTGATGCTGGTCTTTACAGATTCCTTGTGTAAATCAAACCATGGTTTCTGACTTTCACAGTCCTTCAATTGAATGAATTTTTACCTGCTGTTGTCACTAAGAGCTTGTTTACTTAAGCAGTAACATACATATGCATTTAGCAGTTATACCCAGAAGTACAGTTTCACAGCCCTTCTGTGTAGCTGTGAGTACCAACCACATTTGCTGTTTGTCTTTCTTTTTTTTTTAAATAAAACCACAAAGCTGTGAGAAGAATGCTGCCGAAAGCATAGCGCTATATCGAGTTCCCTTTCTGTTTAAAGAGGGTATATTGTAAAATGCTTCTTAGCGTGCCTTTTGGAGTGCACAGGCAAAATCAGTATATGATTTTCTGTGTAGGTTTGCAACTGTTTCAGTATTTCTCATTTCAAGACTTGAGTGACCCTTCTGCTTAAACTAGAGTAAAAAGAAAGTTAAGATTGAATGTAGTATCTTTTAAATGTGTTCTGTGTGACTGAGGTTTGCATGCCTTGCTCAGTCTGTAACTTAAGCCTCCCAGGAGGGCTGTTGGTTCAGGAGCTGGTATGTATTTATTCTTGCGTTCAAGAGCTTTCATTGGTGAGGAGACAAACTTAAAGAAATTCCTTGCATGTTAATGTGAAAATAATTTCTACTTACAGTCTTAATCTTTGACTTCTTATTTGAAGGATTTTGTTGTTTTCTAGTAATAGATACTGTTTATTCAAATAGTTACCTATTTTTCTGCTTGTTTTCAGGATGCCCAGATCATTAATTGGCTGCATGAATTTCGAGCTGCTGTTGCGTATTTGACCAAAGAGCTTGAACAACTGGTCAGCATTTTGCTGGTAAATATCCGCTTGTTATGCGGTAAGATGAGGAGTTTAGTACTCAAGGCATCCTTCTTTGACATCTTGGTCTTTGCTTATTTTCAGAAGCTGCCATGGTTGAGAAGAAGCCGAGAGGTAGTGGAAGAATATCTGGGTTTTCTTGGCAATCTCGTGTCAGCACAAACTGTCCATCTTAGGCCATGCCTCCGGATGATTGTATCGCACTTTGTCCCCCGTAAGTTACTTTTCTCTTTATCTTCTTCGTTTGCTTATCAAAATGTCCTTCCTAGATAAATTCTGTATAAATGTGTGGCCCAATTAATTATTGTTTGGTTCTGTTGTGTTTTCTATTTTGTCTTGTTGATTACTTTCTTAATGGCTGATGCAGGTAGTTTTCTGTACCTGGATTTTAGAAGGCACATTCTAGTGGCCAGACCCCATTTACAAAGATGTTTTGGAAAGGGATGAACTATATAATGTTATAACTAAAAAAACAAAGCTGCAGTGAGGATCATGTTGAGCCTTCTTGTTCTGAGAATGAAACAGTCTTCTTGATGAGCTTCTGCTTATTTTAAAAAGTCTTGGGGATAATTTTGATGCTTTAGTCCTGATGAAGACTGTTGGTCCACTGTGTTTGATTGGGCATTGAAACTTACCTGTCAGGTTTGTACAATTTTAATACAGTACTTGCACTTTTTGCTAGCTCGAGTAACCATCAGAGAAGATGATGTGGATATTTCAGATTCTGATGATGATGACGAAAGTAAGTATAAAAGAAGCGTGGCTTATATATGCTGCTGTAATACATTTACTAAAGAAATACACAGTAGGTGCTGCTCCTTTTTTACTAAATTAGGTTAGCTGAGTTAATGTAAAACATTAAGAGCCAGTATGTCCTTGAATTACCAAGTCAAAGGCTTTTTTGTACTCAAATCGGTGGTGTGGTGACCCACTCCTTGTTACTTTCAAAATATTCCTGTTGGTGCAGTATTCCTAGAGTAGGAATAAGGCTGCATAGGAAAACATTTCTAGTCCTAGATTGTTTCAAAGCCGAAGAAAAGTTCGGAGTTGTTTATTTTCCATTTTACTGACTTCAATAAAACTAGGTAGTTTGAGGTTTTCTTGAGTCTTTTTGTTGTTGTCTGCCTGTGGTAAGCTCAAATACAATTGATCTTTATAATAAAAATGCTGTATAATTAGTGTGTTTATTGATAAGGCAAACAGATAGCTAAATGTCTTTCAAGAATTTAATGTTTTCTTATCTTGAATGCCAGAATAAGTTTCAGTTCTGCTTGTGATGACCCAGCTACTCTTCTGCTGTTCTCTTGTGACACTGTTTATATAAAAAAAGCTGAATTAGCTGTTTGTTTTACTCTTGTGAAAATGAGGCATAATCTTTAAACAGAGTCTTCTGAATATTTGGGTATTATGTGGTAAGTTTTGGATTTCCAAGTTTAGCATTCAGTATGAAAGCATATAACAACAGTACCTGGCCGTGGGGCTGGCAGCACAGTCAGAGTTTGTTTGTGATGCCATCAGTTTTATTTGGATGATCTTCATTTGATGATGTTAAAGGTCTTTTCCAGCTGGAACCATTCTGTGATTCCATGGAATTATTTTTCACTCTTATTTTTATAGTAAGGCAGTTCAAATTTTAAAAAAAACAAAACCAAAACCAAACCAACCAAAAAGCCCTCCCCCCGAAAAATGCAATTTCCTAGGGGATCTGTAATTTTTTTTATTTATATGAACTGTTTTTGCTTGGTTTCTGAGTTAGTTTTCTGTAACCAAATGCATAAAAGTACTTTTTTCTTCCTCTAGATGTTTCTGAAAACTTTAATACATGCCATAGAGCATTGCAAACTGTTGCACGATACGTTCCTTCGTAAGTACATAATCCATGGTTTTGTGTGCCCTTTCCTTGCTGATCTGAAGCTTGTGAACTGATGATTTTTTTTTCTTTCCTCTTAGTTGGAAGTACACTTAGGTTCATTGCATGATTTTTCCTAATATTTGCTAACTGGTGGAAGGCTGTATCCAATCACTATGAAATTTCCATAGGCATCCACATCTGAAAAGCCTGTTAGTGGAAGTAG
>NW_010177339.1:3779-11747 GCF_000695765.1 Mesitornis unicolor
AGGGAAAGTCATTGTTTGTAGCAGCATGTTTAAAGTGGAATCTAACACGTCCACAGTTAAAGTTTGCCACTTTCTTCTCTGTTCTGTGATCCTTGCAAAACCAAATATTACACAATTACTTACCTTAAAATAAACTTACTGTAAAATAAGCTTATCGCAGTCTGTTTTAGTGTGGTGGAGCTTCAGTATTTGCTCTTGTGGTAATAACCTATAACTTTGTGGGGGTTTTGTTTTTTGTTTTTGTTTCCTTTTTATTTTAAATTGTAGGACGCCACAATTTCTCATGCCGATACTTGTGGAAAACTTTCCTTTCATTAATAAATCAGAAAGAACTCTGGTAAGAGCTGTGACTATTTTTGCTTATTTGTTCACTTGTTTTTTCAATGCATAAATATACTCCATAGTATGGCAGCTGATTTGCTGGCATTGAATGTAGATTTTTGAGTGCATTGTTGAAGATTCTTGTTATCTTCATATTATATTTATACACATATATATATATATGTGTGTGTCTGTTTAGTAGAAGGTTGACCAAGCACACTTAAGTTCCTTGTGTATAAGCATTATGCTGATCTTTAATGACATACCTGTGTATCTTTTCCCCAGGATTGCTTTTTCAATCAATGCACAAGATGGACCTTTTTGACAATGAATGTCAGGGTTGTATAGTAAAGAGGTCGTAGGATATCTGTCTTGTTTGTTGTCAGAACTGGAAAGTATTTATCAGAACAGGGGATTTGATAAGCAGACGGAAAGCAAGGAATGCTATAGGTGAAATCCAAGTTGCCGGTAGTGTAGGGTGTTGTTTTATTGCATCTTTGGTAGAGTGCTGTTGTGTGGTGAAAAACAAGCTGGAAACTTCTGACAGGTTACAGCTCTTGTATGATCTTTATATTTACTCATTCCAGCTTGATGTGTTGGCACTTGATTTTACAGAAACGCAGAGCCCAGCTCCACCAGCCAAATTCAGTTGGAGCTGTGTTACGAACTCAAGTCCTAAAGCACCGCTGAAGTTCTTGGTGTACCTTGCTGGTTGGTTGGTTGGTTTTGGTTTTAGTCCAGATAACTTTGAGCATCAGTTCCCTGTTTGTAAAATAAGGAGGATAAGAGCTCTTACATGGTGTTAGAAAAATTGCTATTTATTTATTTAGCAGCTCAGTGAGGAGCAGTTCATTAAGAAATTGATAACTGTGTTTTCAGGGCAAGGTTTAAATGAAGTGCAAAAAAAAATACGGTCCAGGCATTGTTGTTAAATATTTCCAGTTTATAGATTTTCATTATACTGGCTCTATCCATTTTATGTACTGAGTGAGCCAGATGGCCCGTGGAAAAATCGTATGTGCTCATGTAATTAAAGGTTGTGTTATAATGCATATTCACAAAGAGACTATGGTGTACTTTATGTGGCACGTTACCTAATCTTACGTATTGCCTTGATGGTTTTGCTGTATGAAAGAAGCAACGCTGACTCTGGTACGTGTGTGTTTATGTGGGTGGGCATATGCACACTTAGGGAGCTTGTATGTTAGCCTGCTTGAATTGGAACTGCTCTGAGGAGACTTACTTGTGCAGTTTAGAATTGTTATTGGTATATTAGAATAACCTGAAATAAAGATGTATTCAGTCTCACTTTAAACAGTGCTACTAGATCTGGTTCTAGATACAGTGAGGAATATGCTGCTTGCTTTAATTTTCCAAAAGAAAGTTCAGACATATATGGAAGTGAATAACTTTTCCTAGAGGATATTTCTACTCATTCTGTCTGGAGGTAGTTGGAAAAAATTGCATGGAAATAGTAGATTGAGAAGTTAATAATAACACAGCTTAACAATTGAAAGTTGATGTTAAACTTATACATTAACTTACTCTAGATTGAATACAGTCTTTTGAAAGTCATTTGTGGGAAGTAAGGAACTTGTTTTCAAAAATCCTTAGCAGAATCGAGACTTTCTGTTAACATAATTATAGTTACCAATTAATTTTATGTTTTAGGAATGTTATGTACATAACCTGCTACGAGTTACGGTGTACCTCCCAACTCTGAGGCTTCAAATTCTGGAGCTTATTATTGAAAAGCTGTTAAAGTTGGATGTAAGTTTGTTCTGTATCATCTTTTAAGGAAGCTTGGTGTTAATGTACACAGAGTAGGAAATTAAATATGCTTCAGTGTTACGCTTAACTAAAAATACGTTGCAGTAGTGCTCATGATAATGAGTATAAAACCAACCAAATTTACACTCCACTCCCAGCCTTAAGATGTTCCCATACCTGAGGGCACCTAGGATGTGTACTGTTAGACCCTGCATGGCATCTCTGTGCCAGAGTCAAAATAACTTGTTTCGTGGTGATCAGTGCTAATGTGCAGAGTGTGCTTTTCTTTGTACGGGTGGTCTGTTTTCTCATCCCTTTGAAGTGCAAGGATTTACAGTCTTAAAAAAGACAGGAGGGGTAGCAATGATTAAAGCTTTTTGTTCTGGAGAACCTCAGCATATAACAGTCTGTGGTAAGTTACAGTCTGGAGGTAAAGTTTCAGGCAGTTTGTAGCATGTGTTTGTGTGTTACGTACATGTTGTTCCCTTTTAAAATATTTAGTCAAAGACAAAATCCAGTCTAGAAATTACTCGTGGTGTTGTTTCTTATATCAATAATTAAAAAAGGTTTCATATTATTGTCATGGTCTTACAAAAATAAATAACTTCTTGTTTGCAACTGTAGGTTAGTACTCCACAGCAAGATATTGAAGATGCTGAAGAAACCGCTAATAACTCTGACAGTGAGGAAAAATCTACAGAGGAGGGACTTTTTGACATGGTTGGCTGTCTTGTTCTACTAAAAGTTTTTGTTTGGTTGTTTTTTTTAGTGAAATGTTCACCTTTTCAGGTGGCTGTGAACCGAGGCAGTGTATGAATACATTATTGCTTTGTCGTTACTGCATAGCACACATCTCTTGAAACCCGAACAGCTGACAAACGATTGATGTGTTCCCTGGGTGTTGACTTTATTCCTGTAAATACGTGCAGTGAATCAATTTCATTGTATAAGAATACAAGCTGCTATACATAAAGCTGATTAAAGAATTCATGGTAGTTGGCTTAGTTGACAAAAATTTGCTTACCCTAAGCTATATGATTAGATACTGCTTTTTTATAAGACAAAACTGAAAGCGCATCACTGAAAGATGGATTTAGTTTCACTTTTCCTGTAATTGCTGTCTTTCTGATGTCATATATATATATAAAAGCTGCATGACTGTCATTTTATCTACTAGGAGGAAGATGAAGAAAGGAAAGGAAACAAAGTTTTCTCTTCCAGTAGTGAGAGAATGGCCCATCCACTTGCAGAGCGCCTTGATATTTTGATGACCATCCTGTTTTCCTACATTAAAGACGTTTGCCACGTGGATGGTAAGACACGTGAACTATCACCAGATTTGTTGTTTTGCTAACAAGAAAGAGAACCATAGGAGGTGTTCCTTCTTTCTGCTGCTACAAGATAGAGCCTTCACCCTTTAGGGGCAGAATCCTGCCATCAGCAGGCTGTGGTCTGCATTCCTGCCTTGGCAGAGGGTGCAAAGGTACATTTATGGCTGTAAAGCTCTCCTCTTTGGTTGGATACATTTTGATTGTACAAAGATGACACTGTATCCAAACTGGCATTACAAGATATAAGGGTAAATAGAGTTTTGTTTTTTTCATTGTGCTACAAAACTGAGGGGATTATAAATACTTCTTGATTAACCACAGTGTTTTATCCTTTGCTCTGCTGTATTACTTTGAGTATTACAATTATGAATCTGTTCAATGTCACAAGGACTGGAAGTAGATTAAAACAACCAGTCATGTCTCTCAATTCGAATTGCTAGAGCAGGGCTTTGTGTTATAGGAAAAAACCTGAAAGAAATGTCTTAAACTGGCATTTTATTAAAAGTTTTAATTTCTTAAATTTATATACTTAAAACAGAATATTTAGAAACCACTTTGCTGTATCTTCTTCACATAAGTCAGATAATTTATTTCTTAGTGTTTTCATCTGGCCCTTCTGAATTAACTCATTCTCTGTATGCACCAGTGTAAAAAGCAGTAGACTGTAAATATTATGTTGATGTCAGATAAGCCTGGAAGTCAGCTTGGTAGTGTTTCTTTACATATTTCTTACTGGTTTGGAAAGTAAATATAAATGCTACTTTTGCAGCATGAGGACAGGGAAAAAAACCCTGAAATTGCTCATTTTGTTCTGTTTTCCTTTTTTGTTGTGTAGGCAAACTTGATATCAACAGCACAAAGGATTTGTATCGGGATCTTGTTTCTGTTTTTGACAAGCTCATTTTACCAACCCATGCTTCCTGTCATGTACAGTATTTCATGTTTTACATCTGTAGCTTTAAATTGGTGAGTGGAAGCTGTTTTTAAAATGCAGTGTCTTCTCTTGTTTCTGCATCATTGTTTTGGCTTTTTTTTTTTTTACAAAAGATAGTTGTTTTCTGCTGTAGTTCTAGTCTGAAGACAGTACATCAGGATTCATTAGTATCTTTGCTTTCTTTTCCTTTTCTCTTACTCATTTCAAATTTTTATTTATGTGGTGACTCTTCCCATGTCATTCGTAAGCTGCAGACAGATGGAGTCTAAGCTGGTGTGAAGGAACCTGTTTAATGGACCTCTTTTACAAGACTCAGTTGGACTCTTGAACTTAAGACACTGTGTTCCATCGAGTTTCTCCAGCATCCCAAATTTGTCTGAAAGATCCTGTCTGTGTTGGCTCTTCAATTTGAAATTTTTGTCTGCTGTCTGTTACCCCCCCCACGTCTCTGAAGCACATGAAAATAAAAACATGTGTATGTTTTGTGTGAGAGTAGCTAAAGATGGAGCTGGGCTAATGCCCTGTCTCTGGTGAATAGTGGATGTGTTGGAAAGAATACCAGAATGGGGCAAACATGTTACGGTGCTTTGCTAGAATACCCTTTCAGCCTCCAGCAGCAGTCTGGTAACTTCCTGAACCAATGTGATGTTCTCTCACGGGAACAGCCCGTGATGGACAAATTCAAGGAGAAAATCTGTCCTGATATTATGCTTTTTGTACTGATAGGAGTTGTTTTGGCATCATGAAATTCTGTGGCAAAAAAATTCATCATATAACCATTTAAGGTGGAGAATCTGTTTAGTTTCTCTGTATTCAACTTCCTGCTCTTTTCATTGGGTGTCCCTGACCTTTTCTGCTACAAGAGACAGTGACCAGTCACTTCATGTTTACCTTCTTACTGCTCTTGTTCTTGAACACTTCTTGTGTATCTATTACTGCCTTTTGCCCAGACTTCTGGTTCCATTTATTTTTTACAACTAAGCATAGAAAATAACACAAAAAAGAGTGCTCTTCCATCATGTGTAGGAGTAGTTATTTACTGCTATTATTTACCTGTTATAGGTATGTTGGGTTTTTTTTGTATGGTTTGGTTATGGAAATTGTGGGAATTGAGTGTTAGGAATCTATTACTTAAACAATGTTATCAGCATAACAACTCATTATTTCTGTGTATCTTGTTTCCAGGGGTTGGCTGAAGCATTTTTAAACCATCTTTGGAAAAAATTGCATGATCCAAACAATCCTTCGGTGATCAGGCAGACAGCTGGGAGTTATATTGGCAGCTTCTTGGCAAGAGCTAAATTTATTCCAGCTGTGTAAGTTGTTTTGATATATGAGCAGAACCAAGCAATTTATGGTGATTGCTGAGGTTAAGTACAGAACTCACAGAATGCACACACAGTGTTGGTCTTCTGTTCCCACTGCTTAACCAGTAAGCCTATATCAATGGTCTTGTTCTGCAGTACTGTTTCAGTATTGCCTTGAAGTTTCCTGGAAAGTTTTGAATTTACAGGATGCAGACTAATGATTGCTAGGATTCCTGAATTGCTGTTTAAGGCTTCACTTGCCGAGAAATGCTGAGCACTGCTAGGTTATGTTGACTTCAGGTGGAGTCCTGGATGCCTGGTATATCTGATGTTCAGAAGCAGATATTTTTAATGCCCTATGTTAAGGCATTTAATGTCGGCTCTGAGACAAGGAAATCAAGTGTTCAAGTATTTTGTTTACAGGTGGATTAAAATACTTAAGCAGATGGATGAAAATGTCTTCTTTTTTACATAAATATTCTGTATTTTTACGCTATTCAGGGTGGGCTCAGTGACCTTAATGTTGACTGTAATTTGATATTGGAATGGTTCGGATATGGGAGGCCTCTCTCTGTAGCCCCATATTCTGATTGTTCACTGTGTGTCACATGCAACATCCATTCATGGATTCGTCTCTTCTGGCATCATGGGCTTTCACTGGTTGGGTTTTTCAGTGCTGTTACAGTGATTCATTTTATGCTGAGATAAAGGAGAAAGCTCGTAACAGAATCTCCTTTTTTACAATGAGATTTTCTGACTGTTGTTTTTATAACCACTGAGATCCTTGAATACTTGTTAAATATCTTTTCTGCACCATTTCAGGTGCTACTTTTACACTTTTTTTTTTACACCCCCCCCCCCTTCTTATAGTACAGTAAAAGCATGCCTGGATCTTCTGGTGAACTGGATGCATAAATACATTGATAATCAGGATACAGGGGCCAATGCTTTCTGTGATGTAGCTCTGCACGGACCGTTTTATTCTACATGTCAGGCGGTGTTCTATACACTTATTTTCCGTCATAAGCAACTTCTGGATGGAAACTTAAGGAAAGGTGAGTGTATTAGATTTGAATGGCATTTGGATTCATTTGCTAGTGTTTCTGTTGATATGTTTTGTAGTGGTCAATTCAGTCAGGTATCTGGCGGCAAGTGTGTGTTGTGCTCTAAATAAAATGAGATCGCGTGTACACCTGTTGGGCTGCCAAGCTAAATAATCTTTTTTATTCTCCCCTATTGAAAAAATGTTGATAACTCCTCAACATTGATTTCTGGCCTCACTTACTGAGCCTGTTTGAATGCTAGCTATGTAAAACTAGTATGGGCTTTAATTCATAACCTGTCTTGATGGCTCTGTGCCTCTGTCAGTCGCTCTAATGGATGTGTAAGTGCAGTGTCTGTTAGAAGGATCCCTTGGCTATTGCAGGTTACTGTTCTTCAAAGTAGCTTTTCTGCTGAACAAGCTGTGGGCTAGCTCTACAATAAGAGAGTGCCCTAGGATGTGCTGCTGTGGTGGTGTGTGGAGTGCAGGCTGGTCAGACTGGAAATTCCTATAAATTAAGTTTAATTTATAACCTCCTTTTGTCAAATGTTCTTATTTTAAAGGTCTGTCATATCTGCAGAGTTTAAATTTTGAGCGTATTGTCATGTGTCAGCTGAATCCTCTCAAGATTTGTATACCCTCTGTTGTGAACTTGTTTGCTGCCATTACCAGGTACCTACTCATTTATTTCAGTTCAGCTTGATACAGATATTTGTGTGTGTGTGTGTGTGTGTGTGTGTGTGTGTGTGTGTGTGTGTACCAACCCAGCACTCAGAACATGGGTTTTGTTAGGCACAATATTAAGTATTATCCAAGATGAATCATATGACACTGACCGTATTTTTTGTGGGATGAGTTTGTTTCTAGTTCAGTTTCAATGAAATCCTACAGTAATACGAAACTGATGGCTTTGTGTTGGAGCCATCAGTGAGAACTAATACCAGTTGGAAAGTAGAAGATAGCAGTGATACTTGTTAAAAAATAACATCGTATTTTAATACCATCTGAAATTCTTGCTTTCTGTGTGCTAGAAATGCTTCTCTTTTCTTTATTACCTTTTTAAAGGAAATACCAGCTGGTGTTCTGCTACACAATCATTGAGAGGAACAACAGACAGTTCATACCTGTTGTTCGCAGTGGCACTGGGGGCGACCTTGTGCAGACCTGCATTAACCCACTGGACAGTTTCTTCCCCTTTGATCCCTACATTCTCAAAAGGTAGGGGGGGGAAGGCTGATCTGCTGGAAGGCAGAGAAGCCCTCC
>NW_010177340.1:0-5672 GCF_000695765.1 Mesitornis unicolor
GGCCGGGAACGACAGCGTACACAAATCTGGTCCAAAGTCACTGGGGAAAAAAAAAAGGCTTAAAACGTGGTGACGGCAGCGGGAAGCAGGCCTTGCGGGGCTTGGTACTGGTCCAAAGCAAGGTGTTAACGTCTGAAATGGAGTCGGAGCGGCTCTCCTCAAAACCTCGGCTCTGACTTTTCCCCGGCTTTCCAGCAGTAATATGAACGTTACTTCTCTCCTCCCACAGACACCAAGAACAATAGCAGAACAGTTTCTGGTATTACATAGCTTTGGCGATTTACAGATCCCTTTGCAAGGAAAAAAAAGTTACTTTCTCCAAAAAAATTTATTTATATATTTCTATATAGTTTAAGTAAAATATCTGCTTTTACCAAAATACGATATACAGGCACACAGCTGTAAAATAACTTTAAACCAATTAACTATAAAGTTCCTTTTGGTAATACGTAATCTGATTCTCGGAGAGGCACAAAGCTGCTTCCACCTCTGCAGATGGGCTGAGGCACAGCTCCTCTGCGTTCCCAACACTCCCTCCCTCTCCCACCTGCCTTCTCCTCGTCCTTCTCGCTGACCCTTCGCCAGGGCAGAAGCAACTCAGCCTGCACAAGGCAGAATCTGCTCCTAACAAGTCACTTGAAACGAAGAAGTGATAATAAACGCGTGCTGAAAGAAATCTGCAAAGTCAGCAGGGCAGATACTCACACCAGGCTTTTATTGTTGAAGGAACAGCTGGGCTCCCTGGGGCCAGCGAGTTGCACTGAAGTCTGCTCTCAATGGGAAAGAAACCAGGATCTTTAAAACCAAACATCCAAGCAGGCATCTGGGCAGCTGGCACATTAGTAAGTCAATAGGAATGCAGAGACACTCCTTAATCCCCTA
This sequence comes from Mesitornis unicolor, assembly GCF_000695765.1. Taxonomy (NCBI): domain Eukaryota; kingdom Metazoa; phylum Chordata; class Aves; order Mesitornithiformes; family Mesitornithidae; genus Mesitornis; species Mesitornis unicolor. Next base: position 883 of record NW_010177340.1, read on the forward strand.
AAAGATCTGTCAAATTCAGAAATCTCGAACTAAATCTCCTCTGCCTTGACTGAGTATTGGTTTGGAGGAAAACAAATGTAGGTAAATATAAAACAGATACTCTTGTCTGATGTGTTCCTCCCTGACTCTATTTGTGGACATCCAGATCTTCAAAGCACTTGCAATACATTTGGTCACAGAAACAGTACTGCTCTAAAAGTCAAAGAGTAAAAATGCAAGAGCCACCTCAGGAACGCGTGGTCTCTCAGCTCTGGAGGTCTGTGCCAGTATCCCTCCCGCAGAGGCTGGCTGTGGCTCGTCTAACATTACCGAGTTGCACAGAGCAGCTTTCAACTCTGTGTATTTGATTTTTTTCCCCTTTCCATAAGGTGACCTTTCCTGTTCCTGCCTGCAGAGCTCCCTCAGCCCCTGGGGCAGCAGCAGCCACCACCGATCAGTGACTGACACCAAGAGCCACCTCACAGGGAACGGGCAGGACTAAACGAGGGCTCTGCCACTGCCATCGGTGGTGACCTGCAGCCAGAACAGTTACTGAAGAATCTAATATAGAGAAAGCTTTTACAAAAGAAGTCTCAAGACAAAAAAAGTTGTTCAGATCCCAAGCTTTTTATCTTTCAGGGAAAAGCAGAGTTGAAGCATGGCACAGGGTTACAGCACAAGGACAGCAGCAGGGCACGGGAGGTGCTTCACCACAGCATGCCAGGGAGGAATCTCAGAGCAGCGCTTCCATCCTGTCCTCAGAGAGCCTGACCCGAGCTACTGAAGTTGTAGCTTTTGAAGATGATTATTTGAAGCTTAATTTCCTGTCCCCCCCCCTATTTCCTACAATCTTTAAAAGACATCTCTGCACATCTCCCTGGTGAATAGTCTTGAGGGGTTCAGTAAGTCATGACTTGATAGATATTCTTTCGATGAACCACCCAAACCATCCTGAAACTTCTCAAGCAAGCACTCCAGAGAGCAAGCCCAGTTTGCACAGCTCACAGAAGTCAGTGCTCCATGTAGTTTGCACATGAAGCTAAAGGACACATCACGTCAAAGAGTGATTGAAGACTCATAACCCTATTTTCCCCTCTCACTGTTAACTTGGAGAAGTCAAAGGGGATTTGTTCGAACGTATGACACGCAGTAAGCAGGGAGTGCGGCAGAAGTACTCCAGTAAGGACACATTCAGTCCAGTTCACATTCTCCTCTCAGTATACACATACAGAATTTACCCCTTTAATTTGGTATTGCTTGGTGCTGGCAAGTCTTCTCCACAAGCATAAGCAATAAAGATCTATGGAGAAAGGGAGAGCGAGACAAGAGGGAAGGCATTAGGCCTGAGAAGAACAGGGTTTGTTCTCTTCTCACTTAAAAATGGTTCAGTCTTTGCTTTGCTTCCACAGTGAGGATTGCTGGATACATAAGCCAAATTTTTCTTCAGTACATACAAGCATACATCGAGAAGGTACCTACGACCATACACACAGCACAGAGTAGCACAAGTTTAGAATGACTTAGTAAGTTCAAACAAGACAAGCTTTTACTCAGAGGGGAAAATATCAATATTTTCATCTTGAATGCAGTTGCTTTGGATGGGAAGGGAGGGAGCTGGCTCAAAATCCGAGACCAGATACTCATCCTATCTACAGCTAGAGCAGAGGGTGTCAGCCTTTTGCTTACGAAGTACAATTCTGTACTCCTACCAACACAACAGGAGTGAAATCTTTCTCTTTGAATATCCCTGCCAGCAGCGGACCTTCTGAACAGGACAGTAGGCAAGAAGAGAATGAGGGACATCAAGAATGAATTTTTAACTTGGACAGTCACCGCTCTTAAGTTCAACTCCTGAATGAATTTTCAAGGCCTTATATTCTCCTCCTACATTGTAGCTTCTTCAGGTTATTTTGTTTCGTTTTAAAAAGTGTGTTCTCTGATTAGATCTACCTTGGTAACACACAAACAGAACCTCTTCTTGGGGCTGCAAGGTGCCTTAGAAGCCTCTGGGATCACAGATTTGGTTCCAGGTACAGGGAACCAAACGACAACAGCTTCATCAAAGCAAAAGCTCAAGCAAAACAAAAGCATTTGGTTGCGAGGCAGCGAGCTGGGGAAAGCTAAATTCCCCTTTTCCATGCAAGCTGAACCCTGCTGGCGGAGGAACAGCAGGCAGGGTAACAGGAAATCCATCTCTCACTTGCTGCTGCATTAAGGGCTTTCTGTCTCTTTAGCTTCTACACACAACCCCGTATTTTAGTAACTGGGGACCTCCTACCAGACAGAAAGGCAGATCATCAGCTTCACGGTTAAGAACACACGAATCTCACCACCGTAATACACACAGGAGTACTCATTCCCCTGGCTAAGGCCTCCTGGACCTGAAATCAGTCATGAATTACTTCAAGGTCCAAGCATAAGTTCCTGGAAACAGCGAATTACAATAGCAGAAGAGCCATAACCTTTACTACAACCACAAATGATCTGCAAGACCTTATGGAATGCACCCAAAATGGCGTATGTGTGTATATATAAATTTTGTATATAGACACCGTACTGTTTCATTCTTTTTAATACATATACAAGTACCTGTACATATATACATATTTACAATTTACACCAGCCAGTAGATGTATGTGATTTGTACATATACACACAAACGCCTAGAACACACATGCACACACACAAGCACGCACTCTTTAAAATAAACTCCACCTCCCGGGTAACAAAGTCCTGCCATAGCCCACAGAAGAGCAGCACCAAGTGCTGGGAGGCGCAATAAACAGCTCCAGGACTGCTTAGGGCAAACACAAGCATTCATAGAATTTTTTTACACTTGGGAAGTTAAAGAGTGGGTGGCAAAAGCTTCAGCTCAGCTACAGACACCAACTTCCCAGCTGCACTCCAGCAATTCCGGCTGTCCATACTGTGCTCTCCTCAGCTGAACGAGGTCCATCAGTGCTGATCTGCTGCCCTTGGCTCAGACTAGCTCAGACCTTGCATGCCAGCTCTGCAAACGGGCCTGCCATTGATACTACGGTAGTCACCAAGTTCTGCATTTTTTTCACCTAAAAATAGAGGCATGGCCAGGGTTCAACATAAAAGCACTGATCAGACTTGTTCTTTCACTACTTTTCTAGCATGGAACAGTGAAAACTGACTTTTTCATTTAATAGGTTAAAATATTTTCGGTTCCTTTTCCTTGCTCAGACCTTCACTGTGAGGAGCTGCAGGAAGTCCTCCAGCTCTGCAGGGAAGGCAGCAGAGTCCAAATGAGTCAGCAGGGACTTTTCCCAGGAGGCAGAACAGCCTTGAGTGCCTTACAATGGCCTCTCTACTCCTGAACACACGCAGACTGAGCTTGGGCTGAGGGAGCCTATGGTGCTGCCACGGGCAACTGCAGCCCCTTACGTTTATTGGTTCAAAGGTAGGGCTGAGATGCAATGGTGGGCATGCAAAGCATTAACAGGGCTTTATGGCAGCACCCACTTTGTTTAACCTGCAAGAGGAGCATCAGGGTCTCTCCTAGGGCACGGGGATCCAGCACAGACGGGACAGATAAATGAGCAAGAGGAAGGGCTCCAATTCAGCAGTACTGGGACTTTCTTTCTGCTCCTATCAGGGACAGGGGATGCTGTGGGAGCCACACATCCATCCACACATGGAAAGGAGATTTAACGCCTGCTGGAAATGTAAGTTTCTGTCTAGTACCTCAAAATGAAGAGTGCCTTCTCCTCCTGGAAAAAGTGGCAGCAAGACAAACAGCAAGATGACCCATATTACAGTGAGAGATGGGGCTAGCTTTTTAGTTCTGTGATTTGTTATCTGCTAACCATCCACCCAGTCAGGCAGGGTGGAAATTGTGTCCTTGGCCAGCAGTACAAAATTCATCTATAAAATTGCTGTGTCAAATTTAGAGGGAGCATTAAGTAACTTTACAACTTTACTTCAAACCCACTGCTCCAAATGCAACTTAATTGTCGGCAGTTTTGTCTACTTACTTGCCTAAGACTGAAAAAATATATTTGTTATGAAGGACTCTGTTTTATTGCTATTGTTGGTTTACACTGTGTGGTTCCATCTTTACCATTTCAAATCCAGACTCTTTGGGGATAAAATATCGTTTTTCTATTTTTTTTTCCAATTTCTTAAAATTGTATAAAAATAAAGGATTTCCACAAATGTGGGCTAAAGGTAACCAATGATAATTCTATGCTTAGGATCAGCTGTTGGAAATGTGGTTGACAGCCACAAGACCAGAAATAAACCTCTAGTGATTCTTTAGTTTAACATTTAAAAGACATGAAAACTTCTGCTTATAAAATTGACCCCATACAGAATGGAACAGCTAAACTAACAGCTGTTTATTATTATTTTTTTAAAAGAATGGTCCTAAATTTAAAAATAAAATCAAGTACTTCCTTTTATGATTTTCACATTATAAAACTGCACCATTCAAAATCTGTGGCCAGGGAAACCCCTTTGCAGTAAGACAGTTTCTTTTAATAGTCATCAAGGGTGTTTTCCAGGAAAACATTCCTAACATCCAGTATGGAAGCCAGCTCCAAAATGTGCTTTTGGAGGTGAGGGTTCTCCACCGTTTCATCTCTTGGCAGCTGAGGATAAGATTCTGGATAATTTCGAGTCTCCTGCTAGATGACAGTGAAAACAAAGAGAATCAGACATTCAATCATTTTTACACCCTTTACGAAGAAGATTGCAAAAAGCCAATTTCACCTAAGAGTTATCCTAATCCATTTAGCATGCCACAGAGAGAGAAAATATTCTAGCATTTTCAGTTTTCTCTTTCC
>NW_010177340.1:5703-30266 GCF_000695765.1 Mesitornis unicolor
AATGGCAATAGAAATGCCCATTCATCTCAGATGGTTAATAAAAAAATAAAGTCACCAAAAAAAGACAAAAGCCTTCACATATACTTACCTACTAGACCGGAGTTCATTTCTTGGAATTACAGACATGTAAGCATGTCCAGTGGGAGATTAATCTCATTCTAAAACAAACATCTAAGACACGGGGGGCAAATCTGTCCCGACTAACAGCAGATCTGCGTCCTTTCCCTGACACCAAAGCAGCCTTGGGAGCTAACTTAGGCTTGGAAAGCTGCTGGATGGATGTCTGCAGTCAGACACGGGGAATCCTGTACCCTTCTGTGCTTTGACTTCCACTTTTGTCTGTCATGTTTAAAATGGAGCAGGCAGTTTATAGGCCAATGCTCACATACAGAAAATGGTGTCGAACCAGAAAGAGACTTCGCTGTTGGCACAGAATTAACCAACAGGGAGGGAAAATACCATCTTCCTGTTTAGTTTATTCATTTACACTTCAAAGACCTTTCAAAATCCATTCACTTCCAGCAGTATCATTCCACTCCTCCCCAATTCCTCTTATATTCTTGTTCTATACCTTTTTAGTTGTGTGGAAATAATAATCTTGAATTATTAAGAGGAATTTTTCTAGCAGACAATATTATTAAGAGTGATATAAATGAATAAGAGCATCTCTGCTACTTATGTAGGGAGGCACAGATGTACGAAGGCACAGATTCAATACAAGCTGCAGGCTTTAGCGTGTGAGCATCTGTGATCTTTCTGAACTCACAGTGATCTGCTTAGCCCTAGGACCCTGCCATCCCGAGGCAGTGCAGGTCTACATGCACTGCAGTGTCGTTCTTGCAGAGGGACAGATATCCCTGCATACCCGGAAAATTTTGTGCATCCTCATAGTAGCCGAACAGAAGATAAATCTTGTCAGAAGCAAGCGCAGAAATTCATCCCCAAAAAACTGAAGGAAGGACTGATCTGTAACGAAGGTAAAGAAAATTCAGTTTAGAAGTCTTAAGGGAAAAAACAAAACGAAACAAAACAAAATGAGGAAAAAAAGAAGAGGGAAACAAAAAGAGAGGAAAAAAAAAAAAGGAAGACTTGGAGGGGAAACTACTACGAGTTCCCCTTATTGACTATTCTATAAAGGCTGAGCAAGACAGAACAGCATGTGCCTGAGTAGCACACTGAGGCTCAGCTGTGCATCTTTAGGCCTGTACCTATGGACCGGGAGTGGGTCAGCAGCTGGGCAATATCCCGGTTGATTTTTCGAAGGTAATCTTGGCACTTCTCCCACAATCCTCTGCGCATGCTTGATAATCCAGAGACAAACAGGAATGAAAAAAAATTGTTCAGAAAGAGCGTGAAGAGGCTGCCCCGCTGAGACTGGTCTAAAAAAAAATAGATTTAAAAAAAAAATCAATAGACAAAGAGATACATTTGGCAGATGAAACAGAAAAGCTGTCCCTGCCACAGAACAAAGTCGCTCACCCACTGAATTCTGTAACAGGGGAACTACTCCTTTGTGTTAGTTACATCGCCTCTCCTCTTGTATCAGATCTGTGCTCAAGATGATGCACTGACCAGCAATAAAGGCTTACTGGAGGTGTGCATTAACACCACAAGAAATAAGTTTCTCTCATGAGATGTGGAAGGCCTATGTCTTCATTTTGAGCACATAACACGCAGACAAAAGTCCTAACTGAAATAACAGATAGAGAACACTGATAATAAATGGTGAAGAGACGTATTAAACAGTACTTCTTTTTTGTTTAAGCTTCAGCTAAATAACAGGAATAGTTTTGAAACAAATGAGAAGCTTCCACTTCTTGCACATTTTCTCATGATAGCTGCCTAATATCACTCTCCGTGGCTTAAGCGAGATCTTTGTACTTGTCTTTGTGATGGATGATAACACGGCCAATTCCAATGAGAAAGTCTGGAATGATTTATATTTTATAGTAGTCTCAAAGACAGAAAGTGTAACATCTCATTGCCTGTTCCTACTGCAAATGCACCTTCTCAGGGCATACAAAGACAGTGGTTTTCCTTAACTTACCCTCCAAAATCAGAACAGGACCTGAGAAGATTTTGCTCTACACTTGGCATTTGAAAGGTGATACCTTAACCGACTCTGCTTACTTTCTGAGACTAATAAAGCTACCCAAAGTGCTAATCATTGTCATCATCATCATCCCAGCACTGAGCTGGCAATTTTCTGAGTCTCCACCTAGGAGAGACTTTGTCTCCTGGCACTTGTTGAAGCTATCTGTAGAAACAGCACCGTTAGAATAATTTATTTGCCATAAACAGTAACTACACTTTACCATACCATTTCAGGGAACATTAATTCGATTTAGGGATTACATAGTTATGAAAAGCTATCTTTTCCTGAAGAATGGGGGTTGGACTAGATGATCTTTAAGGTCCCTTCCAACCCAACCCATTCTGTGATTCTACGATAATCTACGTTATATTTGTTTCATGCAATGGCAACTTGTTAGGAGATGCAATACCACACGTACCTTGTAATGCTTTTGGATATGCTGTTGGAGAAAGCAAGCACACCAATGGTTGTCCAAATAAGTTTGTGAAATTCTGTAACAGAGAAGAATTTTGAAGTATTGATGGTCACTTTGCTTGCTTTGGAATATTCAGCAGGTTAAGGGCACAAACAACAACTACTACTGACAGAGAACACACTAATGCCCATCACACAGCTCAGCACTGGCAGCAAGACTGACAAGTTGACTTCCTCATAGACCACAGCACAGAAAGAACAGAACCCATTACACATTAAAGAAATTATAATTATCTCATGTCACTGCCACGGTTAGCAGACACTCATTTTATGGAAATACAGCTTTCAGTATTACTTGAAAAAAAGCACGTTCTGCAATAAAAATGAAAACCGTTGGCTTTCAGGTCAAAACAGATGTAGCATCGTTCCTCAATACCAACTGAATTATCCAAAGTCTTTTCTTTCCAGCAGGAGGAACTATTTCTGGTGAAACAGAGGAGCCCAGTGGACAAAAGTTTTAAAATAAGTTTCCTTTAAAGCAAGTATGTCACGACCTGAACATCTGCTATACTGAACCCTCCTTTGACAATACTCGTGTCATGCACTTTTCATCGGCACCTTAAATATCACCTAAGTGTCCAGTTGTGCAAGAATTTCTCCAGAAACCACAAACAACTCCTTTGTCCAGTTTCATCAACGTTTACCCGATAAGAGTCCTCCTGTGCATCTGTCTGGTTAGGTGTCCTGATTGGTAACAAGCATCACCAAGACAAAAAATTAACACATTTGCGCCACCTCATTAGCTGTCATGTGGCTCACCTTAAACCTGAAGGTCTGCAAAACCACAGGAAGTGGAAATGATCACATCTGCATCCTACCAGAGCACACATTCAAACCGTGCATCCACAGCACGAGTGCACACACATTTCTACAGATTATATTCTTAAAATTGGCAGGTTACACATGTAAGGTAGACATCACTTGAAGTGTTTGCTTGTGTAGAATCACCAAAAAGCTCATGTTTAAATTCCTTCTGGCTTCTGCTTAATTCAAGTGAAACTTTCCCTTCCAGGCAGTATATTTCAATTAAATTAGTTTCACTGAATTAATTTAATCTAAGTCTGCTAAATACTGAAGACAGTAATCTAGTCTAATCAAAATGAAACATTTCCCATATCTGACAGAGTGCTGACTAGTCCTAAAACCCTTTCTATTTCATTAAGAGCCCAAGGGAGATTTATAATGCTAGATACTAAGGTTTGGTCTCTAATGAAGAAATAAAGACTACTACCAGGAAGACAGTAACCGCAGGCCAAGCCAGTAATTAGTAAAACTGTACTATAAGGAAGTATTTAAAACTCCAGGAGTCATCCCAGCCATTGCCAGTTTGAACTGAACAGAGACAGCAGGTTACAGGTTCTCAAGTAATGAATGCCGAGTATTTACGAGCAGACTCACGCTAAATTCTACTGTTTGTCACCAGTTAGAGACCAAAGCAGAGCTCCCAGACACCCCATCAGTAAAATGACAGTGCAATTAAACATCACCTGCAGCTGTAAAGCAAAACCAAGGGTCACTCATATCTCAGGAAAGGGATTACTCACTGACAGGAGCTCAGCTCTTTCTGGACTCTGTCCCAGCAGAGGTGAAGTCAACATAGCTAAGTCCTGCAAAGGGGAGAAACTGCCCGGTGTAACACGGAACGTGCTCCTTGGCAGACAGTTGCTCACGGCAGCCGCGACCTCTGAACCACAGATCCACGAGGATAAAACTCTCCTCAAGCTCCCAGGTACCTATCTCAGCTCTTGCCCAGACACAGCTGCTACCATAGCCCAAGCAAACACCACGATTCTCTCACCACCACCACTCCCGATTTCCACAGAAAAGCGCTGTGGGTGTGCATGCACCAAAGGAACAGGAGCATGGCACAGCCTTGGCTTGGTGTGGAGGACCACAGGGAAAACCTGTCCTGCAGTCTGGGTGCTGGCAGCAGCTCTGGATGACGACTGCCCAACCTTCCAGAGCATGGACAGCTCCAAAAAGGATAAAACACTTTTTTGTTTCAAACTGACTCTGTTTTTTTACTTCAGTATTCAAGTTTTCCAACTGAAGCACAGCTGCTTTTTCAAATGCATGCCATATACATCTTTTTCCAAAAAAGAACTACTCATCATCTCCAAAAGAAGTCACTTCACGTGTAAGCTTTACTAAGCTGAGTATTTATACCACATCACTGACAGATGCCTCACTTGCTGGGGTTTTTGTTTTGTTTTGGTTTTTCTAAGACTTTGCATTTGGCCATAATCTTGGGCACCTACAGCTACAGCAAAATACTGACTTAAAAATATTATTTCATTTACATTTACAGTGGTAACTTTCAAGAACACGGCGATCTATATTTAAATGGAAGTGTTAAAAAAAATTCATGGCTTTAAGTAGGTCTGCTGGATTTGCAGTTATCTTCCACTTTCAGCTAAATATACAGGGTAGGAAGCTGTTCAAGTGCCTCTGATTTGACAAACTGGCAAGACACTTCCTGGCAGGACCGACTTTCAGTCATCACCATTTGAGCCCTCCAGAGAGAGGGGGGGATGCGAATGCAGGAGAGCAGAAATGGGCTGCAGAAAAAGATGTGTGAGCAGTCGCTGTTCCTGTCAGCATTGCTAGCAGTGACATTTAAATGTCAGGGTAGCTACTGTCCTATCAGAAAAGATGAGAGCAGCCATGTGGAAAAAAGTCAGCACTGACTTCAACTCCTCCCACAATTGCACAGAACCCCTTTGTGCCAGGGCTCGAGTCCACAAAGCACCTCACAGCACAGCAGAGGACGTCACAGGACAGTACTAGCAGCATGTTCTGGTGAGAAGGAACCCAGCATGTAAGCATGCCCAGAAAGGCAGACAGGAATTTCCAAGGGCTAGAAAATACTGAGATTAAGAGCTCTGCCATCTAGCTTCAGCAAAACAAACATCTAAACCATCCCCACACATCCCTCTGCCCAGCTTCAGTGGCAATAGATTGTGGAGGTGAAGGTGAGCTCCTAAACGCTAAATGTATTTTTTTTAAACAGGGGTCCATGCAGTTTTTTTCTTTCTTCATTCTCTTTTTAGATTCCTCACAATTGTGCCCACACAGTTCTGATCTGGGTCACAGCTCCTAGTAGCCACTTCCATAATCCTGTCTGAAATACTTCCAAAACTCACACCTCTACACTCCTTACACGCAGGCAGAGTTGGACTCTTCTCACACCAGCTGCTCTGTGTGCTCAGCAGATGGAGCACTGGTGTATTTAAACTACTGATGGTCAGTTCCCTGCAGAACAAGGAAAAGAAACTAAGTGGAGGTTACAGTTTTTGCTTACTGTGTACCCACAAAATCTAAAGAAAAGTTACTGGAAAAAAAGGGATGAAAAAGCAGAGGAAAATAAATCCCTACCAAATCCCAATTTTCTCAGAAAGACAAGTAAATCATTCTAATTGTGTTTCCCTCCCTTTAAATGGGGAAAGGAATTTAATAAGAAGCAGATTTGCACTGAAATCTAGCGTGGTGAAGTGAAATGCAGTAGCATGTAAAAAACCCTTTGAAATGCATTACAATACAACAAGCCAAAAACCCTATGGAGAGGCCAGATCGCTATTAAGACCGCAGGTAAAAGTTCCCTAGCTCAGTACAGCACTGTTGTGAATCATACCGATGGCTGATTTAGTACCTCTCCTTGGCCAACAAACGCCTTTAAAACAAACGACACCGCCTGTGGATACTGAACAAGGAACGAGTTCCTCTGGCCACTAGACGTCCCTGTTCCTCCTCCGAAACGCAGCTGTGAGCCTTCACTGTCCTCACTGCACATAATGGAGCTATAAAAAGGAAGACATAAGGAAGTGGCACTTTCCCCAGATATAGCACATTCTTAATATCCCATTCACGAACGAAGTAAATGTCGTAATGCTATCCAGATGCAACCGAGACTGAAAATGCCTGCTTCTCCATTACCAGAATTGCAGATTCCCAAAGGTGGTCTGGCATGGAGTAATCCTACTGAGTCCATAGCACCCTAGGAAGTGGGCTCATTCACCAAGCATACACCACTCCACAGTAACACTGGATGCTAATTTGAGTCTTGGTATTTCCTTGGTTCAGCTACTTTTCAGACACAGACATCTCGTGTTTTATAAGATCAGGCTCAATGCTTTGTCTCTTTTCTGCTGCTTAAAAGCAACTGTGTGTTGGATGACTGGGAAAAAAAAAGCAGATTAGTTATCTCCCTCCCCCATTCACACACACCAAGATTTGTCTTTGGTATATAACAAAAATAAACCTCCCACCAGAGACCTTGGAAATCTTGAACCTTTTTTCCCTCCAGGAGGATTTATTACTTTCCAATGAGCGGCTGTTCATGTGCTTCTCCTTCTTGTTCCTATTCATAGGATCAGATCCTGACTAGCATGCACAACCTCAAAAGAAAAGAAAGACTGAATACAAACTGTTTAAAAAAATAGCCTGTTAAAAGTGTAAGCTAGCTAGGGGTTGACACTGTATCCTACCATATGAACAGCTGCCTTCAGGAGCCTTACCTTATAGGCAACACTGTTTGAGGAGTCCACAATGATAAACAGGGGCTTTCTTGTGAAAGGGTAGAGATCTCCAGGGTGAAGACTGAAAAGAGAAAGGGACGCTTCACAGAGCGCTAGAACTGCTGCAAAACGACGACGGTGCACAGGTTTCTCAGACACATGGATGCCCACGTCCAGATAAAAAGCAAGCAGATTCCCCATGCCCCCATCCTCACAGTCACCCTCAGCGTAACCGCAAAACCAGGGTGATATTCTCTATAACATGGGCTACTGGACTTCTTGGTAGTTCTTTCCCAACAAGAAATGTTTATCTTCTTGGGAAGTCATCCATCACTAATCTGCAGTTTTCCAGTACTAAGGAATTTACCTTAAGTCACAGCAATAGTTTTGGAGTGTATAAATCATCATTTAGAGTTGCATATTAATTTCTAATTGTTCAAATTCAAGCCAATCTACATTATGATGTCCTGCACTGAAGAGTCTGAATTCAAGAGGCTTTGATATATTTTCTCTATTAAAGACAAATTCTTCTGAGTTTTAAGTTGCCACCCTCACAAAACTCACCAGTGCATCTCCTTGTAAGATTGGTTTCGCTTGTGGATAGCATCCCCGTTTATAATATCCCGGTTACTATTTGTCAGAACACCACCAAAATCATACGGACCTACACATGGCAAAAAGAAAGCTGAAATTAGCAGCGGTGACTCACCTCTGTTATGGATTTTATAATTACATGAAAGGGAGGAAGCAACCACAAAATCCCAGAAAACTAAGTGAATGTGAACTACTGTGGTTGTGTGGAGGGGACAGAGGAACGTGGAGGCTTTACTGACTACATATTCCATTTTATGCATTTTAGTAGTTTCGGCATCTATCAAATAGAAACAAGCAACGCAACCTCATCGCTTCTAATTTATTTATTCACTATTTACCCACAGACATAACACAAAAGATCCAAATACTGGCTCTTTTGTTACACTACATGGCAAAAAGATTAAAGCTCATTACACATTTAATCCAGGAAAAGCAATATCTTTGTAAAATTATTAGATGAGCTAGCATATTTTACATTCAGATTTTGATCAAAAAATAAGGCTCAATCAATCAAAAACCCTGTAGCCTCTCGTAAGAGATATAATACTATCATCTGCAGTTATAACACTGCAAAGGGGAGAAGAAAGAGCTCAGAGTACAAATATGCTTCAGTACTCCTAGAGAGGACAAACAGTTTTAAACAGATTTCAAATCTGCAGCAAAGGTTTACTTTTTAGGATTTAAAAACCTGTGATTCTGTATTTGAACACACACAGTCTGGACATGTGCTCCTAAGGTAACTTAAAGAAATACCCTGCTAAGTTTGCACAACTGAGCTACCTGTCTAACTGCTGCTGGAGACCCAGGATGAAAGTAATGGCTATAAAAAATACCAAATCCTACACAAAAAAGAGTGCCAGAGATGCCAGGAAATATTTCTGCCATTAATATGGGTATGAAATGTCACCAACATTAGTAAAATAAAGTATTAGGGTTTCCTCATTCTGTTATACATTTGGAGAGTTGGTTGACTCATATTTAGCCCCCAAATGCAATTTTTTCAGGTTTGAATACATAAGGCACCTTTCCATCTTAAGGGAAGCTTTGGGAATACCAGTTTAGGAACAGAACATACATTAATTTAGCCCTGTTACAAATGTCTCGTGTGATCCATCAAACACAAATGGCTTACAGGCGACAAAGAGTGCAACTTGTAGCTGCTCCCCTTTTTAATAAGGTAGAACTTGTTGGTCTGTGCAGACTACACTACCTTATTAAAAGAACTCAGTCGTAAGTGGATTCATGTAATGAAAACTGAAGTCTGACCATGCAGCTCTTCAGGTGACAGAGCCTGGGAGCCCCCACAGTACGGTACTACGCTGAAACAATGCATGCAGTGAAGTGGACATAACACAGGCTTTAAAGAACACGACTTAGTTAGAACCCATCACCAAGTTGCAGCAGAAAGTAAAATGTTAAAAGCATTTTAAAAAAATCACTGCCACAATCCAAAGCCGCAGGGATTTTTTTTTCCTTTAACATTTTAAGAGCTCTACAAATCATGCATCGGGATGGACAAGGCATGCATCTTATAAAGGAATGCAAGTCTCAAATAGATGAGGCATGTACAATATTTAGGATGTTAAAGACTTTTTTTTTTCCCTCCTTAAATTATATAAATAGAACTTTTGACTGCTTCAGCCAACTTTTACATTGCAGCTGCATCCAAATATTCTGCTAGGTTGCAAAGAACAGGTGGATGAGGTGAGGGGAATTGCCAAAAATCATGAGAAGGGCTTGAATTGTCAGTTAACAAGCGTGCAAATACAACGGTCCCTGCAGCCGCTTCAGCCCTTTTACCACCCACCTCCCGCCCATACGTTCTCATAGCACTGGAGATCGGAAAGAATCACAAAGTGCCATTGCGCCATTTCATTAACTTTGCACTGATGCATCAGCTGAGCCACGTGGTCTTTAAAATTGGTGAAGCTTTTAATACTTCATATGCATCAAAAACTGGGTATGTCCTTTGAAAAGGTCTCAGGTTAGAGCACGCTAATTAAACCAGAGGGAATTAACTACTGTTTGTAGAAAAAAAGGGCATCTTACTAAGTAGACAGGAGAATAAAAATGACTTGTCTTTTAAAAGGAGCTTTGTGACATCTTTCTTGGTCACTTGTCCTGGAACACAAAGAGAATTCAAGCCCTGTTCATGACAGGGAGCATTCCTTTATTGTACCTTCACTATCCGAACGACCTGATGGGAACACGCCCGTGGCAGACAAGTATATCAGCAGTACGCTGTTTGCAGGCAGCTCCTGAAATGCAAATAGAGAGAAGAGCGGCACGGGAAGTAACGTGTAAGTTTATTTTAATATTCGATCATCCCCTTCATTAAACCATTGTCATTTAAGATTGTGCTACTCCTGCTTCTGCCTTCCCTTCACTCTGTTCTTCATACATGTACGTACCCTTCCCCACCACATACAGCCCTTCAAATAGATGGGTGCACAGACAAAAATGAAAACCCATGAGATGTTTGTTTTCTCCCACACAGACGTCTAGGCTGATACCAGAGGTTCAAGCAGCACTAAAAAAGCATCTGCTCCCACACAGACTCTCTGACCATCCAGGCAGATCGGAGGCTTTCCAAGATATGGAAACCAAAAGCTACCAAGAGCCATGCAGACCCTAACTCCCAAACAATTTGGGATCCTAAAGGAAGGTCTTTGTTTTCAATTACTCCAGAGTCTGCAACATCTGCCTCTTCCCCCTGCCCCTTCTCAGCTGGCCAAGCACAGCACATCCAGGTTTCTGTACAGACCTGTAAAATAAATCTATTTTCCTCCTTTCTAATGGGCTGTCTGCATGGGGAAACAGATGCTTTTAATTTCTGCTAAAAGCTGAGCATGCAAGCACCCAAATTGTTAAGTAAGGATGATCTTCCTTAACCTCTCAGGTGTTTCTTTAGTTATTTCTTGAAATAAACTGAAACTTTTTTCTTTATAGGATTCATCTTCTGGTTTTACTACTAAATTCTAAATTGCTGACTTGTACAGTCATAATTAAGCATAACGAGCCTGGTAACTTTAGTAAATTAAAATAAGCAGTGCAACCATTTATAAGAAAAATCTATAAATTTATAGATTACTTACATGGAAGAGAGTGTTGAATAACAGAATAAGACGGGCAGATAAAAATACAGCACGTGCAGGAGAGAGATACAGTTCAAATGGGATACAGAACTGGAGACCTACCAGGTACACAGCGTTTAAAAGTAACAGTTTCTTGACAGACCTCCCTGATTTTAGATTGTGTTTTGCACAACATAAAGTAGAAGAATACTCTTAAGATTTTTCTGTTCTCCAGACCTCTTACCTCACTTATTTCCTATATAATATATATATATAAGAAATAGATATATTTTATACAGGAAACACTTATTTTCATATACATATATAGATATATATAAAAATGTCAGAATAGATGCGTGTGTACCTACACACGCCAATAAAATCACTGGATAAGATTAAATCATATGCAGCTGTTACATTACATGACGTTAGTTAAGGCTTTCCACAGCACTGCCATGCACCACACTCGATACTGTGATGGGTGGTAGGAAGCCTGCTTGCACAGGTGCTGTTCAAGCTTGGCACTGGAGATGGCTGTGTTTTAGCAGGGATATAACAACTGCTGTACAACAGCGAGCTGGGTTTCTGTCTTAAAATTATTGTTTTTCTTTCCCTTAATGACAGTCAACAGATTTGCCTTTATTATACAAATCACAGATATCTATAATATTTCTATCCTCTCTGAGGATCATACTGAACACTTTAAGGCTTCATTATCTTGAAGTATAAAAGATTATCTCAACCACATTTTATTCAGCGTCACATACCACCCTGGATATTTCTCTATTACAAATAAAGTCACCAATTTCACAAACCTTAAATGATGCTGCTAAAAATGTATACAGCTGGCTAAAAGTTGGTTTATAAAGTAGATATTTATGGGGGTTTTCCCGCCTGGCTGGTTTCTCTGTAGACTCCTGTTTAAAAAACAGAAACAAAAAACAAAAGAAAAACCAGCAAACAACAAACAACACAACACAACAAACCCCAAAACTGTATATTACTAAAGCAGTTTCATAACCTCTAAAATTCTATTTATTAGAATGTTCATCTTCAGCGTATTCCCCACACAAACACCTGCCCATGCTGCATTTCCTACGACTACACCGTAAAGCAAGATGCACAGTATGTGAACCAGAACTTTGTATTATCCCTCACTTAAATTTGTTACTGAAATCTTTCTTACTTTCCAAAGCACCAAGAAAAGAGTGAAAAAACTCACTCATCTCAATTAAACAAATGAAAACCTAGGCATCTCCTTTTGCCTCCAGCTGAAGTATTTTTTATGCTTTCTCTGAAGGGGACATTTAACTTTCAGATTATTTAGGAAACCGATGAATTTATCTGGCTGCACGACTGCCAGAATGAAAACAAAGGAAGGGCTGAGTGTATATGGAGAAGGACAGGCACGGCACCCTTTCAGAAGCACCTCAGCTAGACCAGTGTAAACTGTTTGTGAAACGATGCCCAAATATTTGTTTCTGCTATTTCTTCACTACTGAAGGTTTGCTAAGGAGAAAAAAAACAGAAGGGAAAAAAAACCCACACACAGACATTACTTGGATCAAACTCCACAGGCTTGAACTACTCTTTACTAACATCTAGTAAGAGTTACACCAGCTTTACTGCCCTGCACAACGACAGTACTGAAAAAGTGCATCATTCAAAATAAACTGACCAGGTTTGTCACTGAAAGGGAGCTTACCTGCATTCCAGGTTTGTTCATCTGCGATGCTAAATTCATCGGTTCCCTTTCAAGTGCTTGTAGCATTCGGAACATATCAATCGTTAATTCACTGAACTTGACCTGCAAGAGAGTCAAACAGTTTATTCTGCCAGATACAGACTGAGCAGTATTTCTTTGGAATTATCCAGATAAAAGATCCAGCTGCATACCAGACAGACCATTTTCTGTCCTTCAGGGATCTGTCAGTGTCATCTTTGACTCTCTAAAGACCTCTGAATGACTTTTAGAAGAGCTCACTGAGGACAAAGTCTATTTTTCATTGGTCTACCAGGTCAGTTCACTGTAGTGCAAACCCCTACCTCACAAATTACAGACTTTTCTGGCACGTTTATAAATCAAGTACTGAAACCACTATGTACTACGAATTTAGAAAGAATCTGAAAAAGATCCACAAACTGTAGTTGAGATACAACTCCCCTGCTTACCTGAAAAAAGAGCTCAGAGAGAAGTCATGAAGTCTGCACAACTTCACTATCATCATCGTCTAAAAAAACAAGATCTTTAATGTCTGCAACGGAAGTTGCAACAAGCTGGAGTATGTCATGTGTAGGCCTAAGTCAAGCTTTTCCTAGACATATCCCAGGGGCCTCTCGTGCTTGAATGTTGTTAAGAGCAATCCAGTATATGAACATCAATTCTATCTACTTAATTGACATGATGAATACAAGCAGTAAGAGGTCAGTACCACAGGTCTGATATCTAACATTTCATTTTCAACTCTTATTTCTGAGTACCTCTTCTTCTTCTTGCTGCCACTGCAAACATCACAATCAAAATATTTTAATGTCCGCCTCTACTGGAATCTTGATTGTATGATCAGAAGGGAAGTCACAGGGGAAAGACTCTGAGCTCCAAAGATACCCAGGTCCCCGGAATTTCTTTTACCTGGTTGTTGCAGTTCCCAATAATCAGCGCATCTGCAAGAGCAAGCTGTCCCACTATCATTCCCTGCTCTAGCAACGGAGCTCCTGTTTCAGAAAGCCTGTTAGAGGTGATTACAATGGTGTTGTCATCATTTAAAACCATGACAGGGTCTGCCTAAAAAAAGCAACCAGAATAAATCAGGAATTCAAGAAAACATAGAGATTTGCAGTCAGAGACACTGCCAGTGTAACAGACCAGTGCTCCACCGAAGTACACTTTGAAACACAATCAAAACATAAGCAAACTGAGTTGGCTTCCACACCAACAGAACTAGGGCTGACAGTCTCTCCAAAATATGGACCATGTTAACTGTCGTGCTTTCAATTCCACCATTTTCTGAACACCAAGAGCAAAACCAATGAGGTGACGAAGCGCATCTCAGCTTCAAGCTTCTGTCTTCAGTGTGTTAATGACCGGGTCTGAGCTTCAGACACTTTAACAGCTGTCACTGTTACACTACTGTGATCACATTCCAAGGATTAAAACAGTGAGGAACACTATCTCTGCACGTGGACACCTGCTTGCCACGCAGAGGTGGTGACACAGGAACACTTCAGTGAACAAGTCAGAAAATTGAACTTTTAAACTAACAGCTAAAATGCAATGGTATTCTCACCTCAATAAATGCAGCTACTTCCTGAAGAACCAGGTTCCACTCCACCTGATCTTCAGTATTAAAACGATGAGTGTAGTCTTCAATTTCATCTGAGAGCTCCTGGTGTAAAAAGTTCAAAGGTAGACACAGTCATTTCTTAAACTGAGAGCTTAACAGGCAGTCGATAACTTTACAGTTTGGTTAGCCGTGCTGGCCTTTAAAAATAATTTTTAAAAAATAAATTGAGAACATATGCAGCACACTTATGACTAACATGCCAGCCAAAACGCGCTCTTTCAGGAGACAGAATGCCAATGCTACACTGAGTTTTGGCAATGCAAAGTGTCTTTTAAGTAGGCCCAAATGCAAAGAATATCTGGAGTTAAGTATAACTATCCCACTCACATACAGCTATGTCATGGGTTATTACCATAAGCTATGGTTACTAAGGACTTAAATTTCAGCTTACAAGTAACTCGAAATACATCGAGAAAGTGAACAGTATGGCTTTTTTAGCTGCTGCTAAGCTAAGCTGGCAGTTCAAGTAAGCTCAGACACAAAGACAGGAATGCAACCTACACAGAGCTGTCGATAGCAGAGCTGCTTGCAGCGAGGTTGTCAGAGGCTTTGGGAAGCATATGCTGCCAGGAGGCACGCTGTTCCTTTGTGTACTTCAAGGGTGCCTCCCTATCTAGGCTGCAGCTACTGCAATATTTTTACTTGGTGTTTAAACAATCCTATGAAATCATTTTAGTGTCATTATTTAAACAGCTATGCTGCAAAAGCAGCTAACATAGTTTTAATGACTGATATTTCAACTAGAATAGACTACAGTCTATTATTGATTCCTTAATTGTAAGAAAAGCCCCGAAGAACCAACAACCTTCCACCCCTTAGCATCTTTATCCTAATTCCCACATACCTTTACAAGGTCCTTTACAACATCCATTTTGTTAAGCAGAAGGCAAACCACTATAAACCTTGCATAGTAACGCAGCTTCTTAACCACTAATTCAGGCCTAAACACAACAAAAACACCACCAAATTTGAGATTAAAATAGAACAGAGGTAGGCAACAGGGGTAAGGGAAAGGAGGAGTTTAAGACCAGAGCAAGGCTGAACACTCTGCAGATTAAGAGTTCTAACTGAACTCACATGGAGATCAATAGCTACCTGGCTGCTTCAAGGTTTATTCAAAATTGAGTACAAGGACATAAAATATACATCAAGCAAGCCACAACCTCCCCCTTCCCCACGGTCTCCTTATATGAGAACAGGCTTGGGAGTCAGATACAATCGCTGGCTCTCTAAACCTTCTGACAGCTCATGGGCACGGTCTGACCCCACTGCAGCCCATGGCATCACAGCTGGCTCAGAGCTGGCCCAACAGCTAGAAACATGCTTGGTCAATCCTGCCTTGTCTGAAACTGCTCAAGCGCTGAGAGTGGAATTGAGAGATTTTTGAGAGAGAAGGTAAGAGGATCAACAGATATCAGAACAGAGCAGGGAAACTCATCTCTTTGTGGCACACAGTGCATTACACATCAGCAACACTAGAGATGTGCAATTAGTTCAAGTCCAGAGGTTCTTGAAGTCTGTGCAGGAAACTCCCTAACTAACCTTCTGCATTTATCTTGATGATGACTTCAGATAATTTCTTCTTTAACTTTAATGAGGGAACCCAGGTTTACTGGCTAAAATGTAAGATCAGGACACAGAACCAGAACCGAGCTCTCTACCTACTCTTATTTATATCTATGTTCTTGGCAGGCAGCACATTTTCTGCATTGCCACAACGCAGCCCTGCTCTGAGTGTACCTTTCTCAGTACAGTGTCTTCAAAGGAAGATGTTATGCCTCTGAAGCTCTTGGACCTTGTCCCAGCCAGTTACAGAGGGCTGTTGTACTACAGCACTGATTGATGTTCCCCTGAAAAGCCTCATTAGGATCAAACAGGTTCCTCTACTTCAGCCCAACTGACCTATCTTCCAGCCACAGCATAGCAGGTCCCAGCACTGATACTGCTCAGGATTTAAAATGACAAAAATGTGGAGGTAACAGCTTTCTAGCCAAGACCAGATAATAGAATATTCTTCCAGTAATACCACAAAGCCCTTATTCATATGGAGGTTTTTAATCATGGCAGAAGGATTAAAAGAAACTTCCTTCAACAACACTGATTTTACCCCAGTTATGCTCCTACAGTTTATAGTTATTTGCTGCTTTCATACACCGTTCCATTCTTGAAAAAACAAGGCATTCGTTCAGACATACCTGTCTTCTTTGTTGACTTGGGAGTAGTACGACCTCTGCCTAATTGCTGAGTAGAAGGAGAAAGCTTCATTGAGATAGCTGGTTTCGGAAGTGCGCAGGCTACAGAGGGAGAACCAGATTAGCTCACTGCTCCAGATGGAAATCCATGCCAAACCCTCCCTTCCTGCCCCCCAACCCATCTTGTGCACTGATGGCAAAACTCCCTCCTCAAGTAACTCCGTATGAAAGCCAAACTCTCATTCTTTGTGCCTGCTGGGAAGACAGATTTCAAAGCCTGGATTAGACTACAGATAACAACCAAATCTGCCCATCTTGTGCCCATGTGTACAGGTGACAGGTTAACTGAAAACTTTAAAGGAACATGAAGCTCCCAACCGTGTAAATCACACTTTTGCACAGGAGTGAAATGCATGGAAGACTTAGAGATGCTTTTGAGGAAGGAGATGAGTCCTTAGGCAGTATCAATGTTAGCAGCAATGTGGCGTCAGGATCACAAGCGACTTTCTCTGCGGCACCCCTGTGCAGTCCCAAGGGCCCTTCTCATTCAGAAACAGGCCTCGTGACTCAACTGATACACTGATTTCTCCTGACTGAGTATCCAGATGTTTGACAAGGAGCTGCCACTAACACCACAATCCCCTACTGAATCCTTTTCTGTGCTTACTTACTAATAATGGTAATAGAGCTGCCCAATCTTGGAAGCAATCTCCCCAATTTGCCACCGCTTCAACCCATACCGATTGTCCAATACTTGTCTATTTCGCAAGAGAGAAAACAGAGATTAAAAGGCATTCCAGAATTTCTCAAAACATCACACCAGACAAGACAAAGAGCCACTGCAGGGCCAAATTCAGCTTTCATTACTGGTGTGGCGTTCCCAGCTGCAGTGTCTCACACAGCCAACAGCACCGCGCACACGCAAACACCCCCCGCGCCAGAACAAGCACCATTTATCTTGAAAAAAACTTGCGAGAGTGAGACATGAGTATGTTGCACAAAATACACCCAACAAAAGGTCACAGCTTCCCAGGAGAACACTCAGACTCCGCAGCCAATGTAAGGTGTGAAAGATCAGAGCCCACGCTGCAGCGAGATGCTTCACACCATTCCAGGTGGGTCTGCACTGCAGAAGCCATCATCCCAGCTTCAAATTGGTAGTATATTAAAGCAACGTGCATTCAAGTAGGGCAAAAGGTTTTCTTAAAAAAGTCACACTGAAAACTCTGCAATATTTTAATTCATTAGACTGTGAGCACTGCAGGAAGTGACATTTCCCCCCTTCATGCTTGAATAACACAGGGAAATCTCGATCTTAACTGAGGCCCCATGGCACACCAGAGATTAAAGTTGCACTTAAATCCACAGAACACATCTGCCTACAACATTCCCTTACCGATGCTGCTGCTGAAACTTCCAGAGTTTGGTGTAAACGTCAAACGTTCGCCCAAAATAGGATTGCCACTGCTTCTGCCCATACTGAGGTAAATCCCTGCAACAGACAAGGGACAAACACAGAGTTAGGGAGTGGGTTCCAGTCAGCCCAGTGTGACAGCACCATATTTGGGTCAATGTCAGAATTGCTTTGTTCAGATCTGACTTGAAATGCTTTATAACTCTGCACCCACAACTACAAGAACCATGAGTCCTGCTGCTTGTCAAAACCTGCCCGCACTGGAATCTGCAAGGAAAATCCTGTTCAGCTTGTAGGAAATACATGTATCAGGATCTGACCATAGTACATTTAAAAACAAGCCACAAGACAAATATTAATTTACCATGTATGCAAGAAAAGACTGCATATGCATGTAAGCGCAAAAGAAAGAAGCGTGTACTGGGAGGAGGAAGAAATTCTTCAGCGCTGTCTCCTAATTATTGCTTCCAACTTTCAGACGAATTCTGCACTTACTTTTCAAATGCAGAAGGATCAAAGTTATCAGTGTTAATAAAGGTCCCATGCATTTTGAAAATCTTCTGAGTGATTGCCTACATTTAATCACTGTGTGGGGAAGCAGAGAGCCCATGTCTCACACTGCCTGATCTCTGCAAGCTCCACACTAAAAATAACACCACTCCAACATCAAACTGAAGGTGCACAGCTTAACTAGGTTTTTGAAGTAACACTCTTCCTACTAAGACAATAACCAGACCTTCGTATGCAAGAACCGTAATTCCATCACTTGTTCAAAGAACAGCAGAATTATTTCAGTTATTCCAGTGTCTATCACCAGTCAATATCCACAATCCCTCATATCCTACCCCAGAGTGCTTGTCCAGCCCTGCAGACCTCATACAAAAGGTGAGTTAACATCAGTCAAGTGACTGGATATGTGCAGAAACATTGGTATTTATGGACAAATACAGTCTAAAGGGCAAAAAGGAATCCATGCTCTCGAACCCATGGGAGCACACCTTTGTCAGGGTTCCTCAGTCATAACAGGTTCTCAACAGCATCAGAAGAACAAGCCTACAAGAAACAAATCACTCCAAATAGGAAATGACCATGTTCCTACACGCATTTTTCATCAGGTGATTGAAAACATCTTACCATCTTGCTAAAAGAGAAGTTAATTTTATGGTTATATGCTCAGAAAGCTAAATTGGACTCTTAAAATATCACAGTACAAAAAAAATAAAATCAAACCACAAAAAACTACTCAAGAGCAAGCAGAACAGTCTAATGGAAATTAGTTCATTTAGAGTGATAGTATTTCTTGCTACTCATTAAGAAAAAGGTATTTTTTAAATGGATGAGGCTGTTCACTGTGTTTCAGAAACAGACCCCACAACATCATACAGAAATCAGCCGCCCAAATGTCACCAGGTCAAGCAAGCATATGGATGTTCACCACCAACATTCACTGGGCAGCTTTCATCATCAGCACAACATTTGTCACTCATGGTTAGTGACGTGTCAGAACCCAAGACCTGGTTTCTTCCATCCCAGTCTCCAGTGCTATAAGATGAGCTAACCCACTGCAGTTCTGCTCTCATACCTCTGCTCCATTTCCACACTGTGATATATTTCCCTCCACCTCCACCCCATTTCTATGATGTAGTCCGAGGATTTTAGCTTCAAAGGTTTGTGCTCTCAACCCTAACAGGAGGCCGTGACCTGGGAGTTACCCGAATCTTGAGACAAATGCATGTGAGAAGACCAAAACCCCTTGGTCTCACTGAGCGTGTTGCCTACAAATCTGTACCAAAGCTGATTCAAAGGATGTATACAACTCTACATGGAAGTGGAACAGCTTTTTCAAGAGCATAATCTTTCATTTGGTTCAGAAATAGCTTCTTCTGGGAATGCTGTCTCCAGTCGCTGCGTGGTTAACGCACATCCACACCTCAGCCTTCAGCAGACAGGGGCAGAAAAGCTGCATGTTCCACTTCCAAGCCCGGGAGGTCGCGACTGAGGGAAACGCCACCTTTTGGAAACCAAGCCACATCCGCTGGAGGAGTAAGAGAAGCAAAGCAGTAACACGACCATTTCCAGAGCATTTCTGCTTACTGTCATTGCTTTAACAGCGCCCGAAGTAGAAAAGGAAATTAATATTCCTTGCTAATCAGCCAACTGTACTTCCCACACAGCTCACAGGCACCCAGCTTAGTTACTACATGTAAAATGAATCCGTTATCAGCTATGACTCTTACTAGCCTGGAAAATCACAGAATCACAGAATATCAGGAGTTGGAAGGGACCTCAAAAGCTCATCCAGTTCAACCCCTGCCAGAGCAGGGTCACCCAGACCAGGTCACACAGGAACAAGTCCAGGCGGGTTTTGAATGTCTCCAGAGACATAAGCAGTACTTGCTGCTGCTATTCTAAGATGCCAAGGGATCTGGGCAAGATTTTAAAACAATTTAAAAAAAAAAAAAATCAAAAAATAAAAATACCCTCAAACTTGCAATTGGCTGCTCAACATCTTGGAAGAGTCTTTGGTGTAGCAAGGTGTAGAGAGGAGTATAAACGTGTGCTTCAGGGTACCAGCGTCTTCATCCAAATACAGCTTGACACAAACACATGCAAATTTAAAGCATTTACTGCAGCGATGATGCACCACCTCCTATTGCTGTAATAGATGTAAACGTTTTGGCTAAACCAAAGAAGTTAAGAAACTGTCCAAATACACCCCAAGATATATTGCAGGCTTTGATATAGCAAGAGGTACTGTTAAATTTAATTAGCACATCCACAAGTTTCAATGTTAAAAAAAATAAAATAAAAAATGAATACAAATATCAAACAACACTAAATAGATCATTTAAAATAAAATAACAACAAAAGTTCCCCAGACTAACTTCAGAATGACTGAATTAGCAAGCTGACTCACAGAACCCTACAAGTACGAAGCTGGGCTTTCTAGGCCAAGCTGCTTAGGACATTTGAGCCAAGGTCTAACACAAGGAAACAAGCAAACATACCCTTCTCTCAAACACCGAGAAGCAGGTATGTGCACAAGTGAAGGAACAAGCAGGTAACTGCTATCATGCTTATGAACGTACCCCTCACCAATAAGCCAATACGCTCTTCAGACCTCCCCTGTCACCTTCCCTTGGCACCTCTGTCGCCCCCTCAACTCCATGCCTTCCTCTATACCAGCCTGAGCATTCTTATAAAACCCAGTTCAACTCACTGCACCGCCTTAGTTTTGAATAAATGACAATTAGCAGCATTTTAAAAGCCTGTGTTAGCGCAGCATACACGTTTGGCTGTTGCTGTCCACAGCCCCTGCTGGGTGTCCACACAGATCTCTCCCAAGCAGTGCGCTCGCCTAATTGCAGCTGGCATAGCTGCACAAAACCATGCGATTCCTCGGCTCCGCAGGGAACAGGAGCGATCTCCATGGAAACAGACAGCAGCACTTGTGCTCTTGATACTGTTCTGACACGGCTGTAATAAAACTTCATTTATGACAATGCATTACTGTGGTTTCACCACAGATTTTTGCAGACAAGAGCGGCCGGCGCTGCCACCCGTTTACTGATTTGTGTTCTGAACATCGTGCACGTTGCTCCCATGCATCAAGAAATTCTGCTGTGAGAAAATGGATACATAAGCAAAAGAAGACATTTAGTGCAGGGTTTTTTTTGTAATCAGACCAGAGGACCTGCATTATCTGGTGAGAAATAACCTAAAACAACACTAAAGACTTGGTTGACTGCAGAGTGGATTATTAATACAGTTCCTCCCACTGAAGGAGATGGACTATACAATCCAGAAGCAATGACACACCCCACCTGAGAGCAAAAGACATTTTGGCACTGCCAGATCTACAGAAGACCAGAGCAATATGGAGAGGCCACAGCCCCAGTTTCCTCGGGGTGTGCCTGGCTGAGCATGCTGGGTCCAGCACAGGCAGTGGCAGGGTCCTCGCTCACACTGTCACCAATGATCAGCTTTACAGGAGGTGGCAGCAAGAAGGAATCCAGATGCAGAGGAGGGAATGGAGATGCTTTGATTTAGCACAGCTCTATCCAGACCAGGAAGCCAGGTACACACTTCATTACAACAGCCGCCAACGACACATGGAAACTGTTTCCAATTGCTTGGCTTTTAAAACAGTACAAACTGGACATGAAGAGACAGACTCGGATGTTCTACAAGGATGGGTTTCTCACACTGGGCACAGAAGATGGTTCCCTTGCCACACTGGAGTGGCTGGTGGACAAATTCCACAGAAAGTCTAGAATTTTATCCAATTCTTGCTGCACAGTCTCAGCAAAGACCAGCTCTGCTTACATGCTCAGAATGAATTTTCTGTCTGTAGTTCATTTCAGACATGCTGTTGGCAGAAGCCAGATAATAACTGGCTGAAAACCAATTAAAGGTGCTGAGGTTTGCTTTTGCTTGGCCAGCACTACATGGACGTTGTCACACTGGGACAACTTCCAGAGACGTAAAGATGCTGAGAAAGTCCTAGAGACTCAGCCATAAACTTCAAAAAGGGAAGCTACAGTAACTGTAAGTTTAACATTCAGAGCTTTAAATATATTCACAGCTTTGACAGGTGATAAAAAGACAATTCCCTTTTATGTTCATAGGCTTGTAGTAATTACAGGCTCCTATTCTCAGATCCTAAGCAGCAGTGGGATAACGGCGTTGTGGTGTAGCTTCTCCATCACTCCGATATTCCCCCCAGACACACAGCACACCAGCACTCACAGTAACACGGGCCTCACCAGTACAATTGGTGTAGGAAACCAGTCCCTTCCCAGCACCAGAGCAGAGCCTGCAGCATCAGCTGAAGCTAACATGATGTTTTTAAACCAGCAGCACGTAACAAAACTAAGAGGTTCAGCTTGCATCTTACTAGAAGTCTACAAAATAAATGGTTAAACGCTATCACCTTTCCATGAAAGGACAGCAGTCATGACTCTTGCAGTCTGCACAATGAGAAACAAGGCCTTTTAATCTGTGAAAGTACAGTATGTGTGGAAAGTCTTCTTAAAGTTTCAAACTACTCTGTGATACTGAACACATTTAAGCACTTTTTTTAAAAAGAAACTATTAACTGGTGACAGTGCACCATGAAAAACTGCTTCCTAACACACTCCCTCTTTCTAGCTTTTTTCCAAATGAAAAGCAAGTAAGAACGAGGAAAGAAGAGACCAATTGGAACAAACTTAATTAACCGTTGTTTGTAACTTACAGCTTGGGGTGCTCAAAAGGGAGGACGGACACTAAAAACTCCCCTCTAAGTTATTCTAGCAGGCATGGCCACAAAAGGATGGTATCGCGCGTAGTGCGAGCATGAAGTATACTTTGGAGCAGCAACCTTGGCACATCGTTATATGTTTCCCTCAAATGCTGTATTTGGCATCTGTATTGGGAAGAAAGGAAGGAAATGCTACTGAAACAAAGACGTGGCAGGCTGAGCCCTTGCATTTTTGGCAGCAGCAACAGCTCAGCAGCTGCCAACGCAGCTATAGGCTCAGTTCCCTGTAGCTGAAGTGCCCGGAGGAGGTTTCAGGAAGGAAATCGTTGCTCTCCTCTCCCTCCCCCATCATTTCTTTTCCATGAAACACGGTAGGAACAAGAGAATGCCATAAAACACAGCAGCAAAGGCTATCATCATCTTCAAAACAGAAGAAGGCAGGCATGCATCAAATGCATTTATTGTGCTAGAGGTAAAAGCAAGCAACTGGACTAAGAATTAGGATACTTGCCAAGTCATTTCCAGGTGAACTACCCAGACAAGAACAAGCACTAACAGAGGAGATAACAGAGTATTATGATGCTGCTTTATTCAGTCATTATGCCCACAGGAATTATAGGCCTTACAGGAGAAACGGTGGTCAAGTTTAGTGCAAGAAGCAACATCGTTAATTGTGTCAAGTCGCAAAGGCAGAGGCAGGCTTCCATTCCTGCGTGCTCTTATTTTCACAGAGCAGAGCTGGCTGCTGAAGCCCATCTCTCTATTTTTATTGCCCAGATTTCATCCAAAGGTATTTGCCATTTTCTTTTCTTCTAGCTGGACAAGAAGGTTTATTTTTGTCAAAGCACCATGGATACAAACAGAAAGTACATCTCTCATCTGGAAATGTGGTATGAGTACTGACTCCCTCCCTGCCCAAGGGATGAGACAGAATGGCTGCAGGTAATCTGCCGTCTCCGTCATCCGAACTCGAGCATCACGCACGCAGACGTGAACTGTGTTCATTTGTGCTCTTCGGTGACTCAGCCCAAAATGTCAAGCAAGCTGTATCAGAAAGCCAAGGTAATAGCGTATACGGTCCTGGAAATCCTGGCCTCAAGATGCCAGTCCTTTTGCTTCACTATCACCAAGAACTCTGTGGCTCTGCTGCCCATTCACCATCCAGCTTTTGGAGCACGACCTGTTTGTTTTGGATTTGGTAATCAACTTCTAAAGCACATGAAAGTATTATCAATAGTGGGGGGTGTGGGGGGAGGAATTAAAAACATTCTTGCTCACCATCTGTGTTTGAATAACAGCAGCTATATGGGCCCAAACATACAGCATTACTCAGAGACCAGGAAGAGACTGAACTGCCAACAAGATAGGAGCTGAAAACTGCATTGCTTAAGAGACTCTACAGCAAAGCTTGGAAATAAACCAGCTCTTGAATACATGATCTTTAACTCGGCATATATTGACATAAAGAGGATGCCAATATCACTGTCCAAACGTGGACTATTTTCCTTGAACTCCTCTTACTCTTATTCCCCTTCTCATTGGTGCTGACAAAACAGCTAGACTTTCAGAGAATCGCAGAATCACGGAACATTAGGAGTTGGAAGAGACCTCAAAAGCTCA
>NW_010177341.1:0-2108 GCF_000695765.1 Mesitornis unicolor
CATATATCATATAGCAGATTTCATATATGATATGTGGTATATATTATATATCACATCTTATATAATAACATATGTGATACATACTATATATGATACGATAAACCATGCAATATTGTGTATATTATTATATAAGATATAATATATATAATAAACCACACTATCCCATTTATTTTCTCATCTGAGGAGATTAAAAGTCACCACTGTTTTAGAATCATCTCTGAGGATGGAGAGAGGTTTGTGAGAGCCATCTCTGCCCCACAGCAGTGACAGGGAACCTTCCTGTGGCCCAATTTGCTGGTGGCATAGAAAATATGGGGGCATTTTTTTCCATCTCCAGCAGGAAAGGGAGCTGCTCGTCCCAGGGATCTGCATGGCAAGAGCAAAATCCTGGAGAAACTGGAGGTCCCACACATCCTCGGGCCCCACATCCCAGTTAAAATGTGGCACAGCCACATAAAATAGGAGTGACCAAGGTCTGATGGGTCCATCTGACGCAGCCAAGGAGAGGTGAAGAAGAACGCAAAGACTCTGAGGTCCATCCCTTGGTCGTGTCCCACCAGCATCCAGCAGATCCCCCAAGCAGCAGGTCATGGGTATGTTTAGTAGCCACAAACCGACTATTTTTGAGCCTGTTCCAGTTTCATCGAGCGCTGTAGGGCAAACTATTGCCTGAAACCAAATTTCTGGCCATTGCACTGGGTTCCCCCAGCTCCTGCGAGATGAGAAATAAGGAATAACTGGATCCCACTCCCCATTTCCACACTCAGACCTCTCTCCATGCCCTTTCTTTATTTCCAACCTGAGCTTCACACCTCATGCCCTGACGCTCCCTGAATCACCAGCCAGGTTTAATGCATCTTTGCACCTCTTCCCCACCGATCACGGTGCATTTTGCAGAGGCAACAACAAGCAGCCTGCCCTCGACATAGGGATGCGCTGCTGGACGTGTTTCGGAGTGATTTGCCCAAGGTAACACAGTGACTCATTGCTGGAGCCAGGAATAGCACCGGAGCCCTGGCTTGAGCATCACTTGGCCCTGTGGACATGGACCCAGCCCACCAGGAAGGGCTGGAAGCACATGGATGCAGGGAAAACACACGGGTAGGGGGCCCAGAGAGAGGTTCCTTCCTCATTTCATGCACCCCATAGGCCTTTAACCTCCTCATTGGCTGCTTTATGCTCAGAAACAGCGAGTTTGTACCCATAAATATTTTTATTTATGTTTTATAGTGGGCTTTGGAGCCATCAGAGTCAGATTGCCCAGAAAAAAACCTCCTCTTCCCCATCCAAACTGTGCTGGATGACGGTGACGATCCGCTCCCCAAAGAAACACCTCTTATCCAGGGTTGGCTCCAAATCGATGTTGGAAATTGGGAAATCTCCAAAAACAGCCAAGAAGGGGAAGCGGCAACCTCCAGCTTTGCTTCACAAGAGGCAGCTTCACCCCATCACAGTGGATGAGGGGTCAGGGGGATGCTCAGGGCACCATGGGAGGGTGGAAGAGCTGCCAGCATCCTCCCAAATCACCGCTCTTGTTGGGTCCCGTCTTAAAACACCCCCTTGGAGGAGCCAGAGGGATTTGCCCTATGGATCTACCCTCTCCCAGCCCATATCCATGTTTTTCAAGTGCCAGCCTGGGTGGGAGCCATGAACTCGGATGACTGAAACGCGGCTAGGGAGCTGGCCGCAGCGTTTGCCTTGGCTCTTTTTTGGCTGCTTTGCTCGAGCGCAGGAGGAGCCGGCATCCACTTCACGGCTCCGAATCAAAGCAAATCCGAAATGCCAGCAGAAAATATTGCAAAATCAGGCACGGAAAAGGGGGGGGGGAATAGAAAATCCAGCACCTTTCACGCTTCTAGAAGGAAAAAGAGCAACAAAGAGCATTTGAGGGGGTGAATAACAAATAGCATAAGGCGAATAAAAGCCTGGGGAGACGGAAATGTGGAAAAAGAGCGGCCCGCGTTGGGAAGGGAGCCAAAGCCCCGGTGCATCGCTGCGGCGCAAGGGTCGGATCTGGAGGGGGAGCCCAGCAAACCCCCCCTTTCCCCAGACATGGGGAGTGCAGGGGCAAAGCTGAAGCCGGGGGAGAGCGGAGCACACGCGTGTGG
>NW_010177342.1:0-1253 GCF_000695765.1 Mesitornis unicolor
CTATTATTAATTTATTATAATATCCGTATCCTGGCAGGCTCCTGAGAGCAGCGGGGAGGGACTTGCTGCTGTGGGAAATGACAAATGACCGGTGATGGCAAATCACTGTCCCAGTGCCCCCATGGCAGGAGGTGCCCAGGGCTGGAGCAGGACATGCCAGCACGATTACAAGAGGATTTATTACATATCTGAAGGCAAAAGCTCTGCGAGGGGCAGAGGTAATGAGGGCTGTGCTCCTGTAGCTCCTGCCTTGCACCGAGTCCCTGCAATTGAAGCTTTGTCGGTGCCTGGACTTGTGCATTGTCTCTCTTTAATGGGAATTCTTCAGCATCTTCAAGAGGAGGAGCTCCTGCTGGTGCCGTTTCCCAAACTGCAGAGCATTTCTCCCCTGTTTAATCTGCCCACTGCATCCCAAATCCATTCAGCCCTGGGTGAAAATGTGCTTTTTGGCTGGGATGAGAGGCTGGGGAGGAGACGCTCCCCGGCTGGGCAGGAGCCCCTCACCCAAACTGGCCCCTGCACCAGCAATCCCAGTCTGTGCAGGCACGGGGATTGGTGCCAGATAAATAACCCCAATTAAAGAGCATCTTTCTGCTTTTCTTATGGGCACCACCGGATTGAAATGACTTTTGGTTTCAAGCTGAGCCCGTGTAATGGGGTAGCTGCTTCCCCTTGTAAATGAGGGCTTTATTTCATCCCAGTATGGGAGGCAAACAGTGTTCAGTGTGGCTGGGTGGGTTATTGTGGGCTCGGGGTTGGTTTTGCCTTGGCTTTATGCTCGGCACTGAAAAGGGCCGTTCCTGGCTCCAGCAGGGGCTGGGGAAGCGGTGCTGTGCCCCCCACGTTGGAGGCTGCACAGGGGGTGACTTCATCCGGGTTCGGATGCAGAAAAGCTGCGGTGCGTGAGCAGAGATCCCAAACTGGGCCTTTTCTCCCTTATTTTTTGTGAAGCAGGGGGGTTGGTGGGGCTGGGACAGAGCAGAGCCAAGCCTGGTTGCTGCCTGCGAGGGAGATGGGACAAAAATGCACCCCCCCAATGTCCCCATCACCGGGAACCGACAGCAGCAGGGTTTGGCCCTTGGAATTTTGGAACCCCTGCAGGAAAACATCTCTTATTTCATTCTATTTGGCGGTTTCTCATCTGCAAGCTTAAACTAAGTCTCTCTGTTTTTTAAGCTGTGCTATCTGCAAGTCCTACAGCTCGAGCGCACTCACTGCCATCTGTGTGTCTGTACCAAGGGGGTACCCCCCCC
>NW_010177343.1:0-581 GCF_000695765.1 Mesitornis unicolor
CCCCTGCTGTGCCCCCCCCCCTGCCAGCACGCAACCCCTGCCCGCCCCTGGCTGCAGTTTCAAGGCCTGAGGTTCCGTATTTTGGCTTTTCCCCGTTTTCCGGGATGGCCCCGGGCTGGGAATGAGGGGGACGACGACGACGACGACGGACCGTGGCGGCGTCCTTGCAGTTTCGTTTCCTGCCGTCGGAGTCAAAAACAGAAACCAGGGCAGAAAACGAAACTCCCGTTTCCCGGCTCCATCGCAGCCGGCGCTTACGGCAGCGCGGAGCAGCGCCCGGTCCGTGCGGGGGCTCTGCGGAGGGGGGGCTCCGGGAGCGCCGGTGAAGCTGGCACCGGCTGTGTCCCACTGCCAGGATGACACCAGGACCACCGGTGACACTGGCACTGGCCATGTCCCATTGCCTGGGGTGACACCGTGCCACCAGCACCAGCCATGTCCCAGTGCTGGCTGCACCCCAGCCCGGACACTTGATCCCCCTGGTGTTGGCACAGGGTGGGCACCCCCAGCCCCCGGGCAGAGCCTGGTGCAGGGTCCTCATGGGAAGACACCGCTGCCTGTCAGCTGGGGCCCCAGGGGGA
>NW_010177343.1:612-4025 GCF_000695765.1 Mesitornis unicolor
CCACCGTGGACACTCCGTGCTACGAGGTCCTGCAGCACCGCAGACCCAGCCTGCGCTGCCGCTGTCGTTGCAGCTGAGTGCCGGGCTGATGGCGACACCGTGCAGCCCCTCCTGCCCCCTCCCAGACCCTGTGGCAGTGGCACCGGAGCACCCCGTGGGCAGGACTCCCCCGGGATGGGGAGAGACGAAGCCCCGGGGCCACCTTAACTTCCCGGCAATGACGCCATCGGGGAGGAGCAGGCAGAGAGATATATGCAGGCAGGAGGAGGCAGAGAGGAGGTTTGGAGGCAGGAGTGGACAGCAGAGAGGCAGAAAGTCAGGAGAGGGCAGAGGGAGTGACCACACCTGGCAGGATGGATATGGGGCAGGTGGCAGACACGAATGGGTTGAGGACAGTGGCCGCCGACAAGCTGGACGAATGGATCATGAAGTTCCTGCAGCCCAGCACAGCTTTCTGCAGGCAGGTGAAGCAGACGGTGAAGCAGATCTGTGACTTCCTAAAGGAGGACTGCTTCGAGACCAACATCCATGTCCACAAGACCGTCAAGGTGAGCATTGCTTGGCTTGGGGACCAGCCAGCCCCCCTGCTGCCATCCCTCTCTCTGCCCTGCCTCAGTGTCCCCCAGCAGCAGCAGGAACAGTGGCAGGTGATGCCTGTGCCAAGGAGCAGTGGTGCTGAGTGGGCAGGGTGTCTCTCTCTGCAGGGTGGCTCCGCGGGCAAGGGCACAGCCCTGAAGAACAACTCCGATGCCGACATAGTGCTCTTCCTCTGCTACCTCTCCAGCTACCAGAAGCAGAAGCAGGAGACAGGGTATATTCTGGATTTGATTGAGAAGAGGCTGCACGCCTGCAAGGAGAGCCTGACGTTCACCGTGGACATCAGCAAGCCCCGGTACAAGGGTCCCAACAATGCACCGCGCTCCCTCAGCCTCACCCTCTGCTCCAAGGAGACTTCAGAGTCCATCGAGGTGGACATCCTGCCTGCCTACGATGCCTTGGGTAAGGGTTGTGAGCTGGCGCCAGGCTGGGGCGGTGCCAGGCTGGGGCGTCAACGCCAAGACAGCTCTAACCCTCCTTCTCGCCCCACAGGGCAGGTGAGCCGGGATGCCCGGCCAGACAGGGGGGTATATGTGGAGCTTCTGAGTGCCAGCAGTGGCCCTGGGGAGTTCTCCCCCTGCTTCACCGAGCTGCAGAAGAAGTTTGTGAAGCGTTGCCCTCCCAAGCTGAAGAACCTCCTGCGCCTGGTCAAGTACTGGTACAAGGAGGTGAGGGGCTGCCCAACGTCCCTGGCACCCACCGGGCACCCGTCTGTCCTCACCAGCTCTCACCCCCATCCCCATCTTTTCCACAGCTGCTGAAGCCACAGTACGACACTGCGGATCTGCCCCCCAAGTATGCCCTGGAGCTGCTGACCATCTACGCCTGGGAGCAGGGCACAGGCTCCCTCGAGTCCTTCAACACGGCCAAGGGCTTCCGTACAGTGCTGGAGCTGCTGTGCCGGCACCGGGAGATCTGCATCTACTGGGAGACGTACTACTCGCTGCAGGACAGCCAGATTGGTGCCTACATCAAGGAGCTGCTGTTGCGCAGTCAATGGTAAGGACCCTGGCCTGTGGGACCCATGTCACTTGCCCCACGGTGCTGCCTGGGGCTGACAGCAATGCCTGTCTGCTGTGTTCACAGCCCCATCATCCTGGACCCTGCTGATCCCACGGGGATCCTGGGCCAAGGCAAGAATTGGGACCTGGTGGCACAGGCAGCTGCCTGCTATCGTGCGCTCCCCTGCATGAACGCTGTCGAGCCCTGGGATGTGCAGGTAAGGTTGCCTGCACCTGCGGGCATCGCAGCCCCCTGCCTCTGCCGGCTTTACCCACCTGCTCTCCTGTCCCCACAGCCATCCCGGCCCGTGACGATTGAGGTGAGGCAGCTGGTGGGCACCAGCCTGAGCATGACTGTCAGCCCAGGCACCACCATCAGACAGCTGAAGGAGAAGATTGAGCAGGCGTGGGGCATTTCCCTGTACAGGCAGCGCCTGGCGCAGCAGGGGTCAGGCAAGAAACCCCTTGTCCTGCAGGATCGCGAGACCCTGGCCACCCATGGCATATTCTACAGCACCACACTGATGCTGCTGCAGACTGAGCTCCAGGAGATGGAGGTCATCGTGAAGGATGACAAGAACCGGCCCACTACCTACACAGTGCGGCCCACTGACACCGTCCAGCAGCTGAAGGAGCAGATCCACAGGCAGCAGGGCCCCCGTGCTGAACAGCAGCGCCTGATTTATGGCTCCCAACAGCTGGAGGACCGGCACACGCTGGCACACTACAACATCCAGCCCTTGAGCACAATCTACATGGTCCTGCAGCTCCGGGGGGGCACAGGCCCTCAGCACCTCCAGTGCCCTGCCTGCTTGCCCTCCTGAGCATCGACACCAGCCTATGCTCTTACACTTGCCCCCCACCCCTGCCACCATCTTGCTGGAAATAAATGCCTTGGTAGACCCTTGTGCTGTTTGCTGGGTTAGGAACGGTGCCAAGTAGCACAGGGGGTGGTTGGGAGGGACCCCATTGGGATGACGGGGGCCTCAATGCCACCAGCTCCTGGGACACAGAGGTGCAGAGCAGCAGTGCTGCCCAAGCCTGGTGTGACCAGTGGAGTCATAAGTGCCAGCCTGGTGCCGGCTGGACAAGAGGAAAAAAAACAGCTCCATCCTCTGCCTCCTATCTGCCTGTAGCAGCTTTTAAACCTTTCCGGGCCACCACCCCAATGGTGTCACCACAGGAAGTTAAGGTGGCCCTGGGACTTCGCCTTTGCACAGCCACCAGCCCCCCAAGGTGCTCCTGCCCAGGGTCTCCCATGGGTGCCCAGCTGGCAGGTGGCACTGTCCCACCACAGGGACCCAGCGCCAGGCCCTGCCCAGGGGCAGGGGTGAGGGTGCCCATGCTGTGCCCATGCTGGAGTCTCAAGTGTCTGGGCTGGGGTGTAGCCAGCGCTGAGACATGGCTGGGGCTGGTGTCACTGGCACGGGACACTGATGTCACCCTGGGCAATGGGACATGGCTGGGGTCAGTGTCACCGGGGGCCCTGGTGGCACCACAGGCAGTGGGAGGCAGATGACCTCAAGGTCACCTCCTGTCACTGCCTTAACTGCTGGCTGCTGGCACTGGAAAGGCCAAGTTTCGGTTTTGCTCTTCCAGAAATGAAAGTGTGGAGATGTCCCCGGTTGACCTTGGCAATGTCTCCGTTGGGCATAGCCCCCGGGTGCTGCTGAACACCCCGACCCTCTTGGCTCAGGGTGCCAGCGGAGGTCCCCGTTGCAGGGCACCGAGCTGCTCTTCCCATCAAGTGCACTCTGGGGCAGACGCAGGACCCTGGGCTGAATCCTTTGCTTTATTGTGCTCAATTAGTACAAG
>NW_010177344.1:0-889 GCF_000695765.1 Mesitornis unicolor
CATCCCATCCCATCCCATCCCATCCCACCCCTGTTAAAATAACAGTAGTCTACTCCCCCCCTTCTCAAGTGGAAAAGTATGATTAAGATGAGTAAGTGAACAAACCCATGCCAATTTAGATGGGATTATGAGAAAAAGGCTGAGCAAGTTTAAATCTTAGGACTCTGGAAAGAAAATGCAATTTTGCCAGGATCCTCAGTTCTATGTTAAGAAGATAACAGATGCTATTCTTACTCCAGCTTTTGCAGAATGACAGGAGGATGTACATTGCCTATTAAAGGGGCAAGGTGTGGTTTGCTAATATCTTATAGTTAGAAATAAAGCACCAGCAGACACTGCAGATCTTAACAGCATAGAGGTCAGATCCATCCTAGTTTAAATCCAGCTGTCTCTTATGTGTCCAGGCTAGTCTAGCTATCCATGTTTCTACAAAAGTGACTAAAGAGAGCGAAGCACCTTCAGCAAGTAACTGATCTCCTTCTAAAATAACTGTGATAGATGTGATGAATCACTTCCTGGGGATATTTTCTCCCTTCACTGATTTTAGGAGTCTACTTTCCTAGTTTAAATTGTTTTAGATGATAACAATAAGGCAAGACAGATCTTGTCCTCTGGGCCTGTGCTTTTGAAAGATCTATAATTCAATAATTAGATATTATACCCTTTTGAGTGCACTGTGTCTACTTTGGGCTCTAGAAAGAGCCCAAACTAGAAAGAATCCAGTGGATTGCTACAGTGATGGCTTAGGGGCTTAAGCACATGATAATATGACATATGAGGAGAAGCGAAGGGAGTTGCATCTGTTCAGTCTGATGAAGAAGAGGTTTAGTGGGGACTTAATTATAACCTTCAATTACCGAGTGGATGGCTATGGAGACAATGTAGGGAA
>NW_010177344.1:920-18544 GCF_000695765.1 Mesitornis unicolor
TGTCTTCTTGAAAGTGCACAGTGAAAGGAGTAGAGGCAACACTCACAAGCTGCAGAAAGGGAAATTCTGAATA
This sequence comes from Mesitornis unicolor, assembly GCF_000695765.1. NCBI lineage: Eukaryota > Metazoa > Chordata > Aves > Mesitornithiformes > Mesitornithidae > Mesitornis > Mesitornis unicolor. The sequence continues at coordinate 994 of NW_010177344.1, forward strand.
AAAGGAAAAAAACTCTCCACAAGGAATGTGCTTAAACACTGGACCTTGCTGCTGAGAAAGGTCATGTCCCTGCCAATGGACTTGGTACTCCTGTGCACAAGGCCCAGAGCTGCTCTGACTGAGCAGGAGGTTTAAAATGCCCTCCAAAAGTCCCTTCCAAGAAAGTCTCTAAATAGTATTTAGAATAACTTCATAGTAGCTGAATGTCATATTAAGTATAGGTGGTATGGCTGAATTAATGAAAAGCAAGGTCAAAAGGTACTACCAATTCATAGAGCTATGTAATCACAAACTCTCTGTCATTTCAGCATGAAAAATTAATTGAATTTACTTTGAAAACTGGGTCAGAGACAAATTGCTTCATGAATAAGGCCTGATTTATTCTTTGCCACATCAAAAACAGAAGCTCAGTTTATCTAAAAATAGTTAAGAAAAAAATATTTTTATGCAAACACCACAATGAATAAAGCTTGATATTCTAGAAAGCAAAGACATTCTCTGACATGTACTTATACATAAGAACATTTAGCAAACAGATAAAATATTGATTCAGGCTATGACTTTGACAGGGCTCAGCTTCAAACACACTGCTTCAAAGATGTGAAGGCTATTGGGCAAGGCTAAAAAACCCAAAGGATGAAGACTTGATCAACCATTAAGAAAAGAGAGCAAATAGCAAACAACTTGAAACTCAGAATTTTGTATTTGCTGTAATGCAATCACTGTTTACTAGAACCATGCAAAACATTTCCAATAGCACTGTTCATTTGCACTTACAGATACTTACATTCAAATATTAGTATCAATAAACTTAAACTTAATTCAATTTTTGCCTGTTAAACCAAAGCATTTACTGCAGAATTGGCTCATTGTAGAAACTCTACAGATAATCACGACATATATAGAGAGATGTATACAAGTGTACACATATACGGTACATATATATATCTCATAGGAGATATATGTACACATATGGCCTAGAGATATTAAGTTGAATTATAGTTGCTGTACTGCAGCATCATTTAAGGTAACATGAACATCATCACACAACCACCTTCCGTCAGACAGAAAATCTTTTTAATATCCTGTTCTGTGACTAAGGAAAATTCCGTGTTAGTCTGTTATGCTCTGGTTGCCACTGACTATTGTGGCAATAGAATCTGGTCCTATTCTTTTCTGAAAACTACCTGAGTTGCACAATGCATTTTCTCTGGATGATCTGTGCTCTTCTCTCTAGGAACCCCAGAAACAGAAGCACAGCATTGTGCCATGTTACTGTGCCACTTCTGCCCGTGTCTCTTTTAAACTCATTTTGCTGGGAACCTTACATTTTTCTGCAAAGCTCTTTGTATCAACTGTGCCACAGCTCCTATTCCTGACAAATCTTTTCTGCAACATTCATTAGCATTTAAAGTCTTAGAGATCTTTTTCCTTTTGCAATCACCATGTTTCACGCTAAAGAGGAAAACACATTAATTATTTATTCCTTGATTTAATGCAATACTGAATAACGAATAGCTGAATGGCTTCAACTTACACTTTGCACAACAGAAAACACTGAAAGAGGATTTATTTCAGTCACTATGATTCACCAGTGTGAATTCTCCACAGCAGCTGCATGAAATATTTTATCTAACTCTTCATTTGCATCAATTTTTTCCACCGATTACTTGTTCCGAGATAAAGAAGAAAAGAGATGCAGTTTTAGGAAGATGAAAAATGGGTTACTTTTATCCAAGATTTATCCTTTCTATAGATTAAAGTCCTCTCTTGCTAACCCAACAATACACTACAACAGCAGAAAACAAGCCCTCATAGATAGTCACAGAAATATTCAGGGTAGCTTCCATTGCTTGTATTATTGATCAATGACTTTCAAATACACTAGATCAATCTCAAAAAGAATTGTATTTTAAAGAGAAAGATTTACTTAAAACATTAACAGCAAGTAGGTAGGAACTTCTCGGTAAGTAGTATTTGCTTCATATTACAAGAACACATTATACATTTGCAACAGTGTGAGATGTGAATTAAATCATAGATCATAATGTTTGAAATAGTTCAGTGATACAGAGCTAGCTTTCAACCTTGAAGTATTTTAGATTTGTGATACTTAAAACATATTTTAAACTTAAAAAGAATAACATTTTGTAAAGGAGGAGTAAGAGAGTCCTCCCTAGACAACATAAAATCACTCAAGCAAAACCTGTAGTCAGCCTAGAAAGGGGAGCTGGGAAAAGCAGAAACAAGTGTAGAATCCAAAAAGGTTCCTGACAAGTAGAAAATAAATTATTTCTTTTTCATTCCATGTGATGAACACACTTTTCACTGTAATGAATTAAGTCATATGAATGCCTTATGTTATAAGTTCTAAGAACAGTTTTGTTCTTAACAAAAAGAGATTATATTGCTTGGCCTTCATGTTCTTAGCATCACTTCATTCTGTACCCTCTAAATTTGCATTGCCCCATGGAACTTAATCAGCCGTATGGACCAAGACTGCCAGCCTTAACCTATATAGCCTGGAAATTTTAAATGCTGTGCATTAGACTTTGTAGATTATCTCTTTGGCAAGGAAAAGCTTACACATCTAGATATTAATGAGATTTCTGCAAATCCACTTAATTTAAAAACTAAACAGCCTTTCAATGACTTTTAGCTTTCTGAGGATAAGAAATTGAACCAGAGTCAATATGATAATGTTAAACCTAACACTTGTTTCAAGCAGCTCATTCATTACAGTAAGCATATCATGATTGTTATTCCCACTCCAGTGTGTTCTCCAAATGGCAGGATATATTTCATTCAAGTTGGTATTTACAGAAGAAATACCACATACTGTAGAGAAAAGGTTGGGGAAGGAGGAAGCTTTCCAGTTTTCCTGTGAGAAGCTTACTCTCTTGCCCCACTGTAAAAATTGTCAAAACTCACTGCAGACTTCAGCTATTACTTCTCACACTTGCAACCATTTGCAAAGCGAAAAAGGTAACATAGCAACTATTTGCAATCATGTTTCTGAAAATATTTAGACAGATGATATGGTGACAAGATGTTGGTAACTGCAGGTTTGAAAGAAAGCATACTCAAAGTCATCTTAGCCTGTCTACCCATCTACAACAGCAGCTTGGCACAAACAACATTGCACATATATATGAAGATTGCAGAAAAAAATTCTCTATCATAGTTGAGAGCAGACATTGTTATGCTGTTAAATTAGCCAATACAAGAGTTTATGGATAGTTAAATTAGCCAAAGAATATCCATGAAATACCCATATTCTTCTAAAATAGATTTATATTGCAACAGTATATAATCCTTTACATTCAAAAAATTAAATATTAATGTAGTATTTAGCAATATTGAATTTAATGAAATTTTTATCTGTTTCACAGATATGAGGAGATGACAGTCTATCCCAATCAAAGTCTATGATAAAATTTCCTGAGTTCTTTGGAGAAGACAGGTTTTCAATGACTCATGTTTGAGAAAGGGTCACTGCTGAAAGTGTTTAATTTAAAAACATTTGCAATGCCCCTTAGACTAGAAGAAAATATTTATAGTATAAAGGAAGAATTTTCACTGATTTAGTAACATAATTCTAAATTTATTTTAAAAATTGTCTTATATTTTATATATTCATCACTTGAAGTTATTTTATAATATCAGCACAGTTATGCGTTATATCAACAATTCCATATTCACGATAATGAAAATATTTGAATTTAGTAACTCAGAAGTGATACATTTGTCATACATCCAAGTTCCACCACAGGTGCTCACCAATTTGAACTGAAGTTTTGTGAATTGGAGGTGTGTGGATAAATCGGTCATTCTCTGTTCTCTCAGTCCCATGAGTCTCAGCTCTCTTTGTCCTAGTGAAGGATGAAATAACTACACAATAACTAATCATTCAGTTTAGCTCTTAGTTCATTGCAAAGACTGTAACTGAAGTCAAGTCCATAATAGTTGTAAAACCTTGAAACCTTGAAATAGTTAATAAAGCAAGCATGGATATACAGGATTTCTATTCAGAATATCACCTCATGTTTCATATTTATATAGACCTTTATATTTGTAGTTTATGTTATTCGTGGTACTCTTCAAACTACAAAAGTGTGTTTCTGATGCACTAATTGCAGAGAGTAACGTTTCTAGGATGGATGCCAGGAGCATGATTTTGTCTGTGCAGTTTCAAGCAGAAACTGTATCAAGCAGACAGAATAATATCAAATAAATCTGCAGGTCAATGAGTACAATTGAATGGATACTCTTGGAGACAGAAGCTCTGTCCAGAGAGGCATGATTCAATTTGAAAATGACAAGCCCTTGCTCCTTACCATGGATGAACCTGTGCCACCATCATTTTCAGTGCTAAGAAAATTACACTTCTCCATCTACTAATTCCTCTGTCTCTTTTTGATGCTGCCAGAAAGTGTTTTATCCCTGCCATGCAGGTCACAGTGCTTTGGTGACAGCAGCAGTAAGGAATTTATTGTTGTAGACTCTGGTTCAATAGGAATTTCAAAACACTTTTTCTTTAGACACCTAAGCAAAACAAAAAGAATCTTCTAGACTGTATATGTATATTTGCTGGCACAGCGACTTATTCACACAACGTAGACAGTGCTATGAACAATTTCACATAGGGCTCATGAGCACAAATAAACATGTCCTCAAAGAGGGGGCAACCAAGGAGAAATACTAAGTGAAAACATATTTCAAACTATTTCCAAATATACTCTGCATTTCAGAAGAGCATAAGTTAAAAAAGGAATAATTCACCATTTTCAGTTTGAATCTCAAAGAAGATTTACTTTTGCTTTCTGAAGGTCTGGAAATTCTTTTTCCTTCTGCACTTGTTTATCCATTCCTAGTGAATTTATCCCAATCCTGAGTTCCCTAAAATCTTCTCAGCAGGCCTACAACATCATCTTCACCTAGCACACTTCGATTACATAGAGCTCATCATTTTGTTGTGACTAGACACGCAGAATATTAAGTAGGGAAAAAAAACCCCACTTCTCAACTCACAGTCTGCTCAGTTGGAGTTGCTCTCTCGATCTAAACTTTGCACCAGGGAAGATCTGCCAGACAGAATGGGGGAGCCAGGTTAGGTTCACGAAACAGAAGTTTGGTACAGAGTGCTGACTAAATAGCATCTATAAGTGGAAAGTACAGTGCCAGCAGGGATGGAAAAGTAAACAGGGGTTCTCACTGCGGGAGAGAGCAATATGCAATGTTATCAGCATTCTTACTGCCACCATTTCAGGTGGTTTAAGCTGACTTACAAAATTCCATGGTAAGGAAGAAAATCTGCAAGTCAGGAAGTAGAAAGACCTGCTACTCCCTGTTAAGTCTGAATATTAAGATATATTCACTGTGTCACTATGAGCAAGGTCAGACAAGCATCAAGGTCAGACAGGTGAAAGTGCCATGATATTAATTGCTGAAATGAACCTTGGAAATAACAGTCTTGGTGCAAAAGGCCAAGCAATCTGTATTCTAATATTCCTGACTCATGAAAGCTTGATTTTGCATCTATTTTTGGATGGTTTGTGTTTACAATATTATCTATGTTGTTTTGTCAAACAGTAAGTGATTAATTTTCCTTCTTAAATTCTAAATGAGATGTGTTTATTTGTTACCAAGTTGGAAACATCAAGTTGTGCAACAACAGAAGATAAAATAATTGCCTCAGCTGACTACATTCTAGCATTATATAACTGGGTCTGTTTCAAAGATGTGCCTATTTTCTTCATCTGATCACATCAATAGGCCGGCTATGATATTTTCCAGCTAAATTACTTCCCAACTTACTTCATAAATGCAATTAAGAGCTGCCTATTGTTCTAAAACTGTTGTAGGTGAGGGAATATCAGTACTTGCAGTGGTAGAAAATATAATGCTACTTTAAATCTGTGCACAGTTTCACATTCATCTATACATGGAGTAACTGATTATTATTTTCAGTTTGCGTGAGTTTGTATCATGTAAATCAGCATAGATTGTTCTCATCCAAACACTTTCCTGAGGTAGGCAATGCTTTGCTTTCTTTTAAGGACACCTCATTTTCTGTATCAGCCAGCAGCTAATCTATTCATTTAGAAACTTTGCCTAGGGAAAACAGTTAAAACAAACTTAACTTTTCTATCAGTTTAAAGACTATTAAAGTTCTGACTGAGGCCTTGAGGTAAAATTCTAACAATAAAAAGTTATATTAAGGTCAAAACTACACCACTAGAAAGTTCTTTAAAGTAAATACCCAGCATTAGGAAGAAGAGAGAAAGGAGGACAGGAAGAAAAAGCAAGAAGCTAATACTCAGAAGACACCCAAAGACACAGACACTCTGACCTTGAACATTACAATTCTGCAATACATTATCAATGCAAAAAAGAAAATACATAGTGCAACCGAGGTAACACAGCCCACTATTTTCCTCCTCCACTGTGTAGCTGAATGGTATTCCACAAGTTCTCAAGAAGGAAAACCACATAAACAGAATCCCTTGAAAAAGGATGTGGGACATAATGTAGTTCAGGAACTACATGTATCAACAGCCATGTAATGCCGTGGGAAAAAACCAAACAACAAACCACAAAATAACTGTGTACAATTGTTACCAGTTATTGTCTATAACACTCATAAATAATTTATTTTACTGGTAAAGCCCCACTTGGATTTTGAGGTTGACTGTTGAGCATTGTAATGCACAGAAAATGCAGAACAACTAAAAAGATTGCAAAGAGGAAAGCATCATCTGGGGTCCCAAAATTATCTACAAGCTATAGTGAAAAGAAATTAGTCTGCCTGTTCCACAGAGAGAAAAAAGAGCAAATATAAATCTATTTATCAAACACCTACTATTTTAGAAAAGAAGAGAACAAGCATTCTGCACCAGGGTCTAAACAACTGGCTGGCTGAGAAAACCCTGTCATTTTCAAAATGGTTGTATAATCATTCAGGAATTATGTCAGGCTGGGGAGGATCAATGAGATAGTATCTTGATACTCTTCCAACATTATGTGTATTATTCAATGAATATACACATACAACTACATATTGCTTATTCACATTTTCATGAAGCCTTTCTTATTCAAAGAAAAAACCAGAAAAAGCATGAATACAGAGATAACTGTGCAAAACCCTGGAGTCTCAATTCCTGACCTTATCTGCTGTACTGGGTTTTCTGTGAGGGGTTTTTGGTTGTGTCTTTGGTAACGGGGGAAGGGCTATGGAGATGGCCCTTTAAGAAGCTACCTGAAAAGCTCCCCCTTTTCCTTTGTCAGACTCACCTCTGACCAGGGCCAAGCCAATCAGCACCCCTGTGAATTCATGTATTTAAGGGGGGTGCAGAGCATTTCTGCTCTCTTTGGCACCAGCCCTGACCAGTGCGGCCCCAGGTGCGGGTGGCACGGCCCCGGCCCTGCCTGACTGGGCTTGGCTGGCCCCGACCACAGCTTAAGCTTTAACCCCGCTGCAGCTCCATCCCGAAAAAAGAGAGAGAGAGCCAGGAACTCCAGAACCATCAGAAGAGATCTGCAGCAGAGAAAAGAGTGGGGCCCGAGGAGAACAACTTTGAAGAACACCAAGGTCGGTTTGAAGGAAAGAAAGGAGAGGGAGGAGGAGGAGGATGCAGAACCCAGGTTTCTCCCTTTTGCAACCCGTGGCGAGAGCCAGGTTGACTGGCCTGCAACCCGTAGAGTTCACTGGTGGGGCAGGGCCACATGACCAGTGGCTGCCCCTGAAGAAGCCGTGACTCCGGGCAGTGCGTGCTGGAGCAGTTCATGTGTGAGGCAACCGTGACCATGGGCAGACCCAGATTGAACTTTTGAGGACTTTTTCCCTTATGGAAAGGCGGCCACGTGGAAGCAGAGAGAGACACTGGGCTGAGTTTTCCTGCTCATGAGAAGCACATGTGAAAACCGACTGCAACCCCCCACTCCCATCCCCCTGCACCTCAAAGCAAAGGGGGAGGGGGAAGGTGAAGAAACTGGGAACAAAAACTGAGCCTGGGAAGATGGGAAGAGTGGGGGGAAGATGTTTTGACTTTAAGATCTGGTTGTATCTCCCATTTGTTCTACTCTGATGTTGGTAACAAATTAAAATGGTTTTGGTTTTATTCCTTATGATGAGTCTGTCTTTTGCCTGTGACCTTTTGAAGTGGTAAGAAGCCCTCCCAGTCCTTATTTTGACTAGCCCTTTTTGGGGCATTGTGATACTCGGTTAGGCACTGGGCCTAAACCACGACATCTGCTTAGCACACTTTAGAAGTTTTACAATCATGACATGAGATAGTAATTTCATAATTGCTTTTCAAAATACAGGTATAAAATTTCAGTTATCTGTTTCATTGTTGACATTCATGTCACAGCACATTTAACTGCAATACTAACAAAAAACTAATCGTGCTCACATATGATGTGCTACTCTTTTTTGCCAGTTTCACTGAGTGGTATTATATCATCAAGATTTAAGTATGCTCCCTATTGATTTCAATCGGAAGTTCTGCTTAAAGTGTGATGACATAATATGGTCTACTGATACTAAATGGCATGTGCATACATTTTAAGAAGGAAGATAAGCACAGAAAATCATTAAAATCAGAAGTTTTGTCATGCTGTTTTATTTCAAAGTAGCTAAAACAGGAGAATCATATAAAATGTTTTAACTAGTGATAAAATGGTTTGTATTGCTATGTAAAAAGAAGTGTAGACTATAAATGAATGACACAAATACTAATTTTAAAAGAGGTACTAGATCCTATCCACCCTCTAATTTCCATGGAAAACACTAATTATCATGTTGATATCACAACTTAAACTGAGTAAAAAAAATTACTTGTTTCAGGACATTCACTTTTATGTCAACACACTATATCGTCCACAATATGTCATTCTCTTAGGTTTGTACTCTGATTTTGCAAACATCGCAAAACTCATTACTTTGATCCTGTAGTCATAAGAGAGCCTATCACTGTTTAGGTTTTGACCCAAGACAGCCCATGATCAGCTTCAGATCATGACAATATCTACGAAAGTTCCTGAGTTTTATTAATTTCACATGAGTAAATGGATCCTGCTCCACTTTTGAGCCATGGCTGTGTGGTAAAATAAAAGGTCATCTCCTATTTTAGAATATAACATTGGCTAACAGTTGTCAGTGAGTGGTATTTGTACCAGCTGTCCAGAAAACAATAAACCAAGATGGATCTGTTCTTTACCCCTGGGAAGCATGGTGGTTGTCCATGGCTGTCACCTCTTTGGAGTATGGTGACACTCCCATGTGGCCAATGTGCCTGCCTTTCCTCTCAACAGGTATCAAGAGCAGAGGAGCAGCTGATGGGCACTGGATCTGCACCCCACTTTGTACTTAGATATGGGTTTTCAAAAGCACACTTGGATACAGTAATATCCAAGACATAGATGGAGCTACCAAACTGTGGATAAAATTTCAACGGAAGATAACTGTGAAAACCCTTGAAAGGTCAGTCTCTCACTGTACCTAGACATTTTTACACTTCACAGGGCTTGACTTCTGGTGATTTGTATCTCTCATTTTTCATTTTCACCAGTAAAAACCTGAATGGAAACCTGCTTCAGACCTACAACTGTAAAGAAGTAACTTCAACTTGTATAAAATTGTTAGTAAGAGGTGATATAACCACAGTCTCTAGGAATCTACACAGGGAATAAATATTTTAAAACTAGAATACTCTAAAAGAGGGACAAAGGCGAAACAAGAGCCAAAATCTATAAGCAAATAATTTAGATATCCGCACTACCATTAAGATGCAAGTTTTTAACAATGAAGGACTACTAAGCCATTGCCAAGTTAAACCACGACACCTCTGAAATCTTGGGAAACCTAAAAGCTTAAGTGAGTGGAAAATCAACTATTCTGTTTCATTTTCAGCCTTCAATTTGTCTTTATGTGGATGAAAACTTATCCCACACAATCACTCTCACCCTTTATGGAACAGGGCCCACACACTCCTAAACTTACTTTTAAAGACATCTTTTTCCAGGTAAAATATACAAAAAAGAATATGGAAATTGTATACACCCAGGCAGGGAAATCCCACTGATTGGGAAACTCAACTTGGAAGCACATAGCGCCAAACTTTTCTAACGATAAAATTACCAACTTTGATCAATTGTTGTTTCGAAGAATAGAAGGTAGACATGACTTTAAACTTGAGTTGCTGTGCTGATATTTATTGGCAACCACTGCCTTTCTGATAGCTGTTACTGTGATTCTTCAGGTCTCTGGTTGCTTTTGTTCCTATTAACCAAGCATTACTCAGAACAGACAAGCAATGTTTTAAAAAGCTGATTTATCCCTTCAAGTCCAGAGTCTTCAGTGCTAGGAATCTTCAAGGACAGCCAGGCCTAACGGAGCACAGGTGGAGCTACAAAATGAGTAATGTATCAACTGGGATGCTAGCCCTGAAAAGTGCAATCTGACTGGTAATTAAATACAAGTGCGTGTCAGCATTTTGCTGAGACTTGTGAGGTTTTAGTCACAGCTCTCCTTTTATCTAACATGTTCCTGATAACCTTCTGCTTTGCAGTACTGAAAGAGCAAGCACCCTGAATTCACTTGACTGAGAAAATAGGTGTCTTACATTGTTAACTGAAGCATGCAAATGCCTTGTCTTTTAGAGGAGCACATCTGTACAGAATTGTCTCTGACAAGACCTCATATGAGTATCTACTAAATGAGATATATTTCCCTCATATGATTACATGATCTGATAGAAATTCACCCTACTTCCATAATTTATTCTCACTAAAACTTTGCAGACAGCATAAGCCAAATAATGTGTATGTGAGAAAACACTATTTATTCACATGTATTTAAATATCCATAGGCATTAAACAATATAATAAATGGTAGCAGAGACAAATCAAAGATAAAAGACATCCATTTTATTCAGTTTCTATTACACTAATCAGGAAAGCTATTAATTTCCCAAAGTGCCTGAATGTGTAAGGCAGAACTGAATTAAGTAAATAGCCATGATTAATTGTGAAGATACTTCTCAAGCTGTATTTTCGTTGACCTTCATGAATTAATTGGCAGTGCTGTAGAATATCCAGTGTCAGATACAGAACTGGTTGAATAGTTGATTGCAAGTGTTGGACAAAATTTTCAAATGCACGTAATTAAGATGGGAATCAAACACTTGCATTTATATTTACTCACACATAAGGCCACACCTCTGACATTTGTATCACATATTTCAGCTCCCAGACATGGATTTTTGTGCCTTCAATTAAGCACCAAGATATAAAAAGTAGCACTAATATTTTCTTTCTGGATTTTTTGTATTTTTCTTCTAGAATGTGTTTTCTTTCATGTAATCAGATCTCCAGCTAACAAAGAAGTTCCAACAATTTGACGTACTGAGTTGCTATCAAGGATGTGGGTTTCAATGTGCTCTCTAGTACTTCTTATTATAGGGCCATTATCATCTTAGAAAAGCTCATCTTTTTTTTCCAGAGAAAAGATGACTGTTGTAATTTAATTTAATCCAAAGGTGTGTATCTGTTTCATGACTTGAGATGAGAAGACAGTGTAAATGTAGCAAACCCTTCCAGATATAAAACAAACTAGAGGTAGGTGAACATTATATATATCTACAATTCTACTTTGCCCTTTGTGCCTTTCATTTTTAGTAATAGCCATCCTGAAACTCATAGAAAAATGTCAAGTAAGAAGTGCCATATTAAGAAGATGTAGCTTTTGCAACAACAAATAAATAATCAACATTTATGAACAGAATTAGATGCATTAAAACACAGTTTCTAAGAGCAATCTTTTTGCTATTCTTCTCTAAGCCAAAGAAAACTCTGCTAAAGTTCCTGAATCACCCTGAGGTTATTGTGTGGTCACAAATCTCAGAAGTGGAAATTCTTCATCCCTTGAAGAACAACTACCTGAAAAAAGCACTGTTCTGAAAATGACCTTCTGTCAAGGATATATTCAGAAAGTTTTCTATACTTGCCTATATGGTAACAGACAGGAAGAATTAGTGTTTTACTTTTCAAAAGCCATTCTGTATGGAGAGCTTTAGATGATCTATCATTTCAGAGAGTAAGACACAATTCCAAATTACAATTTCCTTTCCACAGCATGAACGAGACTTTTTAAGACCATCTTCCTGTTCTGTTCCTCACTCCTCTCCTCAGTGCTTGCTTTGCCTCAGTAAACTTTGGCCAATGCTTTTATTTCCTTGCTTCCTTGAATTCCTATCCAAACCAGAGAAAAGAGGAAAGAGCTTGCTAGGTGCTTACTCCCTGGTACCTAATTCCCACCAGTAGCCCATAGCTGTTCAGGACTGCATCCTTAAGATGGGATTGGACTCTCGTGCAATTTTTACCTTCAGCTACTCCATCAGCACTGCACTCCCATACCCTGCATGGTCAAGATCAGGATGAAGATAACTACAGGTAATTTGAAGATAACTCAAGACGTGAGATGGTCTCACGTTGCCAGTGCAATCTACTTCTGTCTTGTGACTCTGTAACTATATCCCATGTCCCATCTAGTGCAAGTTAAGCTCGAATCATGTGTAGCCTTTTTCTGCAATAACTTAAAACTTGCTTGATCAGATCATTTACTGCCTGCCTGCTTAAATCCACCTAGTAGTAATTTTTGTTGCAGTAGCTGCTCTTTTGCTTTCTTGCAAATATTTAATGGCTCTCTGAAATAGCTTCTATATTTCACCTAGCTCTATTGCCTTTAGTATTGGTAATGCCAGTCTCTGTTCATTTCCACTGTGTAAATACCTATATTACAGTAAATGCCATCTCAATATAAACACTTCCAGATCCTTCTGCATGAACCTTTACAAATAAATATAGAATTTTTACCAAGTGGATCAAATTCAAAATACCTGATAATTGGAAAAACCTACCAATGCATACCACAAACATAATTTCCTGCATCATATCTCATAATGACCTCGTGGCTCAAAGGGAGACTCACAGATTGTGAACTTTTTGTATTTCTCAGCGCTTTAGTTGAACTAATTCACATGTAATATGTTTCTAGCAATTCTTCAACTCAGGGGAAAAATACTGCAATGGCTAAAGCATAAAACAGAGAACTAGATCTTGAAAGAGAAATGAAACTGTGAAAAAGATTGTTATCTGTTTTGTTGCAGAATATATATTCAGTTAGGAATAACAACAAAAAAAGACAAACAATTAGGGGAAAAAAACCCCCACGTTTTATCAACACAGCCAGTGACTCTGCATTGAGTTTCAATTATTTAGATAATTAAAGATGGCTGAATGTGTCTAATGAAATCAAATGGAATTATAAAAAGCCTGGCAAAAATAAAGAATCTACCTTAAAAAAAAAGTAAACATAACAGTGAGTCGTCCTTATAAAATCATCACTTATTCAAAGAGGAGGTGAAGTTTGCAGCAGTTTTACACAGTAATACATAATTTTCTTATATAACCAAGAGGTAGAAACCTTGATCTCCAAATAGAGCACAGTTCAGGCTCAAGTACAGAACTAAAACTGTTAAAAAATGTTAAACTTTGAATATTTCATTATTTGTGCTTTCTCCCAGTCTACTGTTTGTTAGTTTGCATAAAAATGTGTGGTTGAACATTGCAGATTAAGAAATGCAGCTCACCCACGTGTTAGGCTTTGAGAAATACCACCTGGAGGACTGGACTCAGAAGGTGAGCTCCTCACAGGAAGCCCTCTTAATGACTCTGATGGCAGCTGCTTCTCACAACTCTCCTCACAGACTGGTTTTGCTGTTTCTGTAGCTATTCTTTCTCCAGGCTTTCTCCTCATAAGAACCATGCAGGAACAGTACAGCAGCTTTTGTGGAGCCCTCTGAATCTGTCTGAACTGACCATAATGAATCCTGATAAATCCACACTAATTTGGTCTGAAACCAATCTCTTCAGTTTCCAGTGCAAATGTGGATTAATTTTGTTTTTCTCAGGTGAAGGTCCTGACACACACAGATGCACAGAAATATATTCTGTCATATGCATTTTAGAGCAATATTTTTATAGCTGATTGTCCTCACACTTGTCAAAGCTACACAGGTCTCATTCCACTGCATAATCTAAAGAAAACCTCAGTGAATACTTTAAGCAATGCAAGAGGGAGAGGATTTCCCAAAGCTGAGGTGTGGCATATCCAGTTATGTATTAGCACCTTTATTTGTCAACTGAGATGACCACATTCTGAACTAGTTGTAAATATTTCAGTATTCACTTCTGTGTCCACACAAGTAAGGAAAGCCACCTAGGAAATTAAGCAAATAACTCCATTTGGGGAGAATAATCTAAGAAAAAATCTGACATGTAAACATTTCATGCACACTTTTAAATGTGCCTATGAAGTCAGTAAAAAATACTGTCATCAGTTTATATCTGGAGAAATTGAATGGTGCAAGTTAGCCTGTACATGGTCTGTCTTTTCACACTTCTAGCTCTGCTAGTTCAGGGGTTCTCAACCTCTTGGTAGCCGAATCTCAGCTGAAAAAAAAAAAGCCAGGTGAATCCATGTCTGCCTAGTCCCCAAGCCCTCCTCTGGCATCTGCTAATCCTTCCTGTGTCTACCTAAACCTCAGGATTTCTGTTATAATTTCTTCGACTATGCTTCTGCCCTCCTCTTGCCACTCCATCAATGCTGCCTCCTCCTTTTCCTCCTCTTTGCTCTCACTTATGGCCACACTGGTGCTGAAACCAGAATAATGAGCCCACTGAGATGCATCTGGTTGTGTCCAGGGCTGTTCTGATGTCTCTGCACTGGAGTGGGGGAAGAGTGCAAAGGCCCTGACACCATCCTTGCATAGAGCCAGCACCAATCCATGCAGCTTATTGCTTGAAGTGCTTCTGGGAAGGGTCTACTCAGCAGAAATAACTTCCCTAGATCATGCAGTCTTCTTTCATGGGCTTTCATGTTTATGCAGAGACAGTAGCGGTGCAAGAAGCTGTGCAAAGCAGGCAGAACATCTTCCAACGAAATATCAGCTACATCTGAAGAAAATTAATTCTCTCCAGTTGGTTCACTGGGGAAACAAAATTCAGTATTGATATCTAAAGATACTAGAATTTGACAAATGTATGCCACATTAAAATAGAATTGTGAGAACAGGAGTTTTTTACTGGACTTCTAATACAGTTCAGCTTCAAATATAATTATTTGCCTTTAAGAAGGATGTAGCTTTCCATACAAAGACTTGAAGAATTTAACGATAAAAACCTGCAGAGAAAGAGATGTTTCCTTTAGCTGCTTGCATATCATAAAATGTTATTTTATAAAGAAGTACCTGACCTTGTCATGCAAATGAAAAGTATAATCAGTGCAACTGTAGAAATCTATGTAACTTGTAAAAACTAAATTGTATAATTCAGACAAAATCAATAGTTTCCAGACTAGATGTTTTCAAGCTATTAAGTTATAGGTACTTAAAACTCCAAACTGCTGATAGCTACTCTCACATATAAGATTATACACTGAGTTTATAAAATAAATCTTCTGTTTTATCTACTTGCAAACATAAAGTAGAAAACACCATATACTGTACAGAACTCTGGATGATTGATATCAACTAATCCACTACTATAATACTCCAAAAGATGAAAAGGCAGTAGCAACTATGTCATCCTTTTCACCCACTAGCCTGTTTCAGATGAGTGTTATCTATCTTTTCAGGGTATCTGGAAACTAAATGAAAGTGAGCATGGAATGAATGTCCGATGGGTGACTTATCTGGCACTCATGATTTTTACCCAGTGGGGAAAAACAAGCTAGTTTATGATTAGCACCAGGGCTCAACAGGAAACAAAGATCGACTGAGTGGGATAATGAGTGCTACCTGCAGCAGATGATGGAGCTCCTGTTAAGAGTTTGTGGACACAGTCAGCAGAGAAGGGTAGAAAGGCAAAATGGATTATTTTGTGGCAACTGTGGGAGACCAGTCTGGTTTATTCAGAAGGCAAAATTGGGCTCACTGAGCCATTCACACTGAGAAAGGAGAACAGATGGCTTATTGGCACATTTATCAGGCACAGGATAGCAACTTCTATGCAACAATGACATTTATGTTTCTTGAAAAGCATTTCAATAAGGATCTATTTAATTTTTACCAAATTCACCCAGAAATATGCGCATCCAAGTCTCACTTTCTTCAGTTAGCATGGCTGAAGGCAGATGAGGACCTCTGAGCCATACTCTGCTAAATACTGAAATATTACTTAAAAACTCTTATTGCTTCTCATCATCACTGTAGATCTCACTGGCATTACTGGGAGTTTTGTGAATAAAAAATAGAAGAAGAGTATTTGACAGGCAGAAATTCTTTCATTGTTCCAGCTCTTTTCAATCCACAAAGAAAAACAGAATAAAGTGATAAATGTCACCCCAATTTGGATGAACTAGGAAAGAAGTACTATTTTTGTCACAAAAACATAAGATAGTGCTGGATAAACTGAACAAAAGGCTTGCTAGAGCTTTGTATGATAGAGAGCACATTCTTTTTAAATAGTTGTCACCATCATCTGTACTTACACAGCACCTTCTCATTGTCAATGCTGCAGACTCCTTACTATGAAGCTTGAGTATACATTGAGAAAATCAAGGAAAATTGGCTTTCTAGAAGAGATCACCTCTGCGGTAAGTAGTAGTTTAAGTGAAACCAGTGATTATACAAAGTGGTTTCTTTCTTATTCTTAGTCAATCTGCCAAACAATTTTGCACTGCAACATTGACGAGAGTAGCACAACGGAAGACTGAGACAAGAGGAGAATAGCAAGGAGCTCTGCTGTACTGCAGCACCTTGCTGATCACTTCATACTCAGGCTTTGTTCTGACAGAAAATTCCCATCCATCCTTTTGTTAATCCTGGTGATCCGCAGAGGTTTACAAAATAAAATGGTCTTTGGAGAGGAGATCCACTTCTTTTACTATGTGAGCTGAAAGACTAATTTGCAAGATACTGATTTCTTTCTCTTATTTCCAGATTCTTCAGAACTGATCACATTTTGGTCATGTTTACTTTGTATCCAAATACTCTTTCCATAGGAAATTGGTCAAAATTATTGAAAACTTGTAATATTCTGCATAAATATATGTCATTTGTTACCTGTTTCTCAAATGAATGAAAGTTTGAAGCAGCTAAAATATCAGCTTTTCAAAGTTGAAACATTCCTCCATATAGTATTAGCATTCATTTTCTGTGAATGTTTCTGCCAGCAAAACCAAATGCAAATAAAGTGCAAGCTCAGCTTCAACTAGCTTGCTGTAAACACTCTAACGAGATATACAAAGTACATAATTTTAAAAATTTACAGCTTTTTCTATTTGATATAGCTTTTGATAACAGCAATGAGATGTGATCATATATGCCAATAGAAGAATGTACTTCAGGATATGTAATACATGGAAACAATACTTTTTTCAATAAGTATAAGGAAGGAGATGTCAAATAGAAATAATGTATTTACTACTGCTGATCAAAGCAAGTGAATATGTATGATAAAATTGAGTATATGTTAAATACATGATGTA
>NW_010177344.1:18575-31278 GCF_000695765.1 Mesitornis unicolor
TGTCTCATTTTTAGATTTTATTTTATCTGATAAGTTGAAACAAAAGACCTACATCCTTCTCAGGTAAAGTACTAGTCCTGTTCTATAGACTGCGAATCCAAAGCAATGACTATTTAAATGCTGTTCCCTAGATCAGATGCAACAACTGAGTGTAGGAGAAAAAAAAATATCTCTGGGTTTACTTGAGTGAGTAACAAAGGGGTAGGCTGCTTCTGCCTCTGGGGAAGCTTTCCCACTGACCAAAGCCCCAGCAGGTTTCTGGTTCTAGTTTAGAGCAGCTGTGGGACAGCGCAGGCTGTGACACCATCCCAATGAAAGATTGATGGATTGAAGTAGCTGTAGCAATTCAGTCCCAAAATATTTCCAGTGACAAGGTTACACAGGGGAGTTCTGAGAGAAATAGCTACTCTAGCTTGTTCCTGTGTGGAAAGTTCCCAAAGGCAAAATTCATTGTCTTGAGAAGTACAGCTGCTTTGGCAATGATTTGTACTACCACAAATACACAGGGAATGAATCACAGAATAGAAAATGATCTCTTCTGTCCCTACTTTAAAAGTGAGGGATACTTCTGCCATTTACCATGCCATTTCATTGCAATGAAAATATTTTCCTGTCTGGGACACAGATTCATCATATCCAAAACTGAAAATCATTACCTTTGATAAAAATGCTTCCATATTAGTGTTACTAGTTTTGTTCAGACACTGAAAGAAACAAGCAATCAGGACAAATTCTTGGGCAATTCTGCTGACTGCTGTAATGAAAACAACATGTCCTCATATTCAAATTGACTAAATCTTCATGATAAAATCTACTTAGGCATCTAGGGATTTATTAATGCTTTATTATTTGAAGGTGCATGGAGTACATTGTTTTTTAAGATACTTGTAAAAAGCCTCAAAGACAACTTAAAAGTTTCCTTCTAAGTTCATGTGTAAATTATTGTTTTTAAGGTCTTTTTCTCTCTTCAAAACAAATTGCCGTGATAGATTAGCTTCATAACCTTCAATTGCAGCTTCTAGCATTTTACTGAAATTAGAGCTGTGGGCAAATAAATATCTCTCAAGTGATTTAAACAGATTTTTCCCTTGTGTATGCTGTGTCAGTTTAGTCTCCAAAACAAAGCGAGAGCACATTTAATGTAAAACAATTTTTTCTCCTGAGCAGAGCTTCTACTATTTTATAGTTTGCTTGATCTAAGTTATGCCTTATAATGCTTATAATATGTGTCTATCCCATGCAATAAACTTGCAACACAAGCAAAACCTGAAAGTTAGGATCCAAATTTTTTGAAAATAGTAATAAGATGTTCAGATCCACAGTTATGGAATTCATTTGCATTATATCAGCTCTGAATTGGACAAGTGGACTCACATGCCACATAGAAAAACAAAATTTAAGTATTGGAGATCTGCAACATGTGATGACTGTGAACTGTTCACTGAAGACATGAGCTACACATAAGAATTATCTCTAAACCAACCGAATGTTTTAAAATGTATCATACCAAAACAGTCTTTATAATGGAAATACTGACAAAGTATTATAGCAAAATAGGATGTTACCACAGAGAAAACGGAACGAAATGCTAAAGAAAAGACTCAGTAATCTGAAGAATGGCTGAATTATTTACTCCACTTGTGCAGTAAGAAAGTGGAACATCTATACAGACATAAGTATTTTGCAGGCAGAACTACTTCAGCATGAATTTCCCAGAGGAAGCAGTGTGATCATGAATAAACATTTTCCAAACTTTTCCTGTTTTGTGTTTGAAATGAATGCTCATTTTCTCTCAAAGCTACTGAATGACTATAGGAAGATGAAGTTGTGAGGTTCAGAGATTTTTTCTATAATTTCACAGATTTATACAAGGTTATCTCATTTGTTCCTTACTTAATGAAGATTAACAATAAGGTGTACTTGGAATCCTAAGGCTCACTATTCTTATTGATAGTGATTTTAATGCCGGTGTTCAGATTCAAAGTGACACAATGAAAGAATCAGCTTTGCTGGGTGCACCTTTCCCATCATGTAAGCTTCATTAATAATTAGACAGTTGCAGTAGAAATTCCTCTATTAAAGTAGATTTCTTTTTTTTACATTAAAGAAGAATATATCATCCCTTTGGTGTGAAGAATTTATTGTATCCTTTTCCAACCGACACCACAAATATATGAATAGAAATGTAATTTCTCAGGGATCTTCCATTACATCAGCTACAGTTTCTGAGGCAGAATTATAATAACTAAATTCTCGAAGTATACTCTCACTATAAACCCGTAAAGGTGTTAACTATTTTTTTCTCATTATTTTTCATATTGTATTAAATTTCTGATTGCTCAAAATTAATGGTATTTTCCACTACATAGATTAAGTTAACATTGCTCAATGGAATTTAGCTTCTTTTATCCTCCATAAACATAATGGTAAAATTGCAGTCTTGAAGTTAATGGAATTTTTGTTTATTGAAGGAAAGAAGAGGCTGACTGATAAATTCCTACTCCTGGTGATTCTGGCCTGCCCTCTTATCAACAAAAGTTTGTCAATATTTAAAAAAATTCTTAGCTGACAGACCTCTTGGCCTCTCCTAAAATATGAAATGCACACCCTCTGCTTCGTTCATCATCACAGATTACACTGATTTCTCATATATTGAAAGTCTCAATGTTATTGTTTCTTTCTCCTCAATATTAAAATTACAGAAACCTACAAGAACTAAAAAACAGGTATTTGTGAAATCCTGTCCAACTTCCAAGTTTCTGTCCTATACTGCTATGAATTCATTCCCAGTAAGGCAGTAGCCATGGCATAGACCCTTGAGCTGAAAGAGTTAGTCATTTTATTGGCCAACATCTACAGGTGCATAATGCACATTTATTTATGTGGGTACAAGCCTGATCATTTTTATTCAGCTGCAGAATAGAAGGAAACAAAAATCCTGATTTCAAATTCCATTTCCTGGAGAATCATTGCACAGGAACTACAGATGATTTAATTAAGCACAGGAGTTTGGCATATTTTCCTTTGGAGATAACTGGGATGAGTTAATTATGCAGAATGCACCACTGCTGCAGACTAAAAAAATATCAGGTGAATGTCTTTATCCCCTAGTTCCTGGTTTGATGCGTCCTCCTACAAGTTTAAGATTATTTATTTTTCACAAAAACAAGTAGCCAACTTTACCTAAGCCTGTTCTTTCTATCTGACATTAAAAAGCAAAGCCTGTCTCAATGCCATGGCTGGCATCAGGTAGAAGAGTCCTTTCTTCTAACATTGTTTGTGTGCAGGCTCTGTGACTGGAGGTTAGATGATTTCAGTGAGCAATCTTTGGTTTTGGAATTTTTCACCTTGGGAGTTTGATCTATGAAGATAAAGCAAGGGTTGTATTTTCATCCAAATTTTGTCTCCAATGTGCATGCCAACTTTGATCTTATAGATTTATAAAAGCCATTTCCTTTTAATTTGTGTATTAGTAGAAGTCATAACTCCCAAAGTCAATCACGTCATTATGGTAGGTACTTTAGACAGTAACTGCCTAAGGAGCTCAGACTTTCAGGATTTGATTCTGCCATTTCCTGTTCAAAAAGACATAGTATTTTGCAAGAAGATTCCTCCTTACAAGGCACTGATCAAGAAGCCAAATCAAGCCTCCATGATTTGAACAACGATACAGCATTGCTTGTAGTCCAGTGAAGTTTTGGGCCTACAGACCAATGGAAACCTTCAGAAAGAGAAGTGGTTGCAAAATTTTAATATGCCTCAAAATATTATTGTACATTTGTAGTCTGCAGGCAACAGGCTTCACTGCTGACAGTACACAGCTGGTATTCAAAGCTGTGCCGAGATTACAGTATCTGCAGTAAATAGCTCAGAGGTTTTAAGATACTAATTGGATCTGCTGCAATTTGGAAATTCCTACATGACTGAGAAGATGCAATGAATTGTGCTCAGTGTGCTAGCACTCTGCAGGAATATTTGACAGCAGCTAGAAGTTAAATCATGAAGAACATGCCACGATACTATCCCTGGATGATATATGTGTATACATACTGGGAAATGTAATACACTAGTGTGTTTATCACCTCCTCCTATGGCATTGCATAGGCCCTTGTCACTTATAAAGGTAATAAAATTGATGTGTGTATTTAAATAAGGCCTCCTGTAAGTTTTCAGTCACATAAAAAATGATGCAATTAGACAACTAGATTTACATAATGCTCACTATATATGCTGAGTTGATTTTTAGCACAGCATTTTCATTGAATTTTTAGAGTTCATTTTCCTTTCATCGTTCTATTAATACACTGAAGATTCAGTATATTTTCATTTATGTTGTAACAGAAGCCTAAGCTACCAAGCGGTGAGTGCTGTCTTGATCGTAGTTTTTAATCTAAAGGTAAAAAGCCTGTTACCCATAGATTTAGCTTGCATTAATTAGGTTCACTGTCTTGCACTAATCCCAGACAAAGCCACTGTTTTGCATGGGCTTTGTTTCTTTCTATACTTGGAAGTTTTGTTCTTATAACACAGCTGACTTTGGAATCAAGCCTTTAAGAACAGAGAAGGATTTTTCTTGAGATGACTGTTCACTCTAGGTCAGGTGCTTGAACCAGCAGAAAAAAGGATGCTTATCTTCTATTTCTCTTTTTTTCAATGAACTTTCATCAGGACTTCAGGCAATACAAAGAAGAGTGAGTGAGAACAATGAGAGAACAGCATACTGGGAAAGCAACAGAGTAAACAGCACCTTTAGCCAGAGCTGCCTAATCAAAGACTCTTGTCTATTTAGGAGTACAATTGCTGCAGGCTCCTTATACAATCAAAGACCTGCAAGTATTCTTAGACTATCTTAATTATCCTCTGGAGATGTCTCTCTCTTTCTCTAGTGACTAGACAGAGGAGAGTCCACGCTGATTACACTCCTATATCTGGTGCCTTTATTACATACCTAAAGATGGGTCTGAGTGTATTACATCTAAGAAATATTTGCCGTGCTGAGAGGATGATTACTGGACAGAAAGATTGGGACTGTCATATGGTGCCTGAGAGGTGAAAATTATATTCTCTAAGCAAGTGGAATATTGAGGTTGGAATAGCAAATTTGGTCTCAAAAATTAGGAAAGAAACAAGCTAAAATATATCAAATCTGAACAAACTCTGGGAAGTGCAAGTGCAGTACACTAATTACATAAAACCAAGATTTCCAGTTCTGACCTGCAAAGATCTGTTAGATACCATGCTAAAGCATGTGTCCTATACTACTTTCTGGCCTACATGAAAGCCAACACTCAGCTGCTGATCTTCAATAATTAGAGTAGCAGCTGTCAGCCTGAAAAGCTTTCAGCCCTGCTGATGGTAGTTGTTGAAATGATGTTGCATCAAACAACTCAGTTCAGTTTTGCGTGTTTATTTGTTTAGCCTGGAAATTACAGGTCTGAAAGCTGACATAAAAACAACAAGGTTAAGATTGAAAAGTGCAGTTCTTTGGGAGACTAATGTCAGAATTACAAAAAAAAAATTCAGCCAGGATGGTAGCCCAACTGAGCATATGCAAGAACAAAACTGCAGGTTCCTGGTGAAGATTTGGGTGCTTGTTGCCTAAATATTAGGAGGTTCCCTAAATATCAGACAAAGTTTTTGTGAAGCACCTTGCTAGAGTCGTAAGTCTAATTTAGGTGCTCATGTCCATCTGTATAGCTAGGTCTCTAATTGTTCAAACAGGTGGTTTTAAAGAGTGGTCAAATGGACAGAATCAGTTTCTATACTGTATTTTCTGGAAGTGCAGTATATGCTGTCTTCCCATAGAGAGTCACACTCACACTCCATTAGTAGATTATCAATTGCTTGTGGAAAAGGTGAGGAGAAGGACATACGCTTTCTCAGGTTATCTACCAAGGGCAGATGTGCTAA
This sequence comes from Mesitornis unicolor, assembly GCF_000695765.1. Classification (NCBI taxonomy): domain Eukaryota; kingdom Metazoa; phylum Chordata; class Aves; order Mesitornithiformes; family Mesitornithidae; genus Mesitornis; species Mesitornis unicolor. The sequence goes on from NW_010177344.1 coordinate 24,486, forward strand.
TAAGCAATTTCCTATATACGTACTGGAATTGTTTCTGTGCTTTCACTCCCTATGGAGGACACATAAAAGCACAAATAAAATTAGGAGTTAGAGATTTACTGTCTAATTTGTAAACAAAAGATGCATACATTAATGAACTGGCAAAGACAGTAATGGCAATGACAAGAACCTTGTACGTATGGGACGTTCCCTTTCCTCTTTATTTTAAGTGCAGCTGTGTAACAGCAGCAGGTTGAATAGGCCCAGATCATATTAGGCTCCATGCCACAGACTGTGCAAGCCACCAACTGCTCCTCTAGAATACAAGAAAAACCTTCTGTGAAAACAGAATCTTGATAGGAAATATCAAGTAATGTTTTCGATTCCCCCTACAGTATCACATGCATAATACCAAATACTACAATCTCTCTTAGGTACAAATTCAGAAATATCACACCTGCTACTGCTGCTGGTTGGATATCTTTAGACTCCAAATCCTGCTACTTGTTATTTTGTGAGTGATTAACCTATAAATCCTAAGGAGCTGTCGTTCATTTTCTACCAAAGTGAAACGGAAACAATCACATTGATTTTTCAGAAGAGATACATTCTGCAAGTTCTGCTGGAGAATAATTTCATATAATTAGATGGTTTCTGCAGTTGCTAACTTAGATAAAAGGTCATATACATGTACAGATGTTAACATTACATTGTAAAGAAATGTGTAAGTCAAATTACAAATGGTTCAACTTTTCTAAAAATTCAAAATCCTTTGCAGAAATAATTTAACAACTATTTAATACTGTTCCTCAAATTTCAACTATAGATAAATATATTGCTTATATGTGAGAAAAGAGAAAGAGAAATTAAGTAAAAAACATTTCAACTAAAATTTAGAGCATCTATTTTGCATTATTTGCCCAGGTTTCTTTAGTAAAAAGTACGCTGCTGTTCAAAAGCCATGGCTGTCGACAAGAAGGTTGGCAAGCTCACAGATTGAGTTGAAAAATGTTTTCAAACACACAGATGAGGAGCAGGGGGGGGCTCTTAAAACTGCTGTTCAAACTGAGTTCATTAAGTGTAATGGAAGAAACTCAAGCTAAGGTATAAGCTTCCAGTCACCATACAAAACTCCAATTACATTCCCAACTATTTCTTGTGCTAGTTTTCTTTAGAACTGCGTAAACAGAAGACATAGCTGAAATCATAGGCTTGATTTGATTGTTTTTACATGACAACAACTTTTGATATGGTGGATATTTTATTTTTAAATTTAAAAAAAAAGACAAATTTGCCAGTTGCAGAAAAGGTGAGAAAAGAAGGACAAGCCAAAAGACTGCCACGTCACATTTCTGAATCTAGGGAGCTAAGGCTGTTTTATTTTTTTCTTCCTGATTTATCCTCTAAGAATTGCTAATAGTTTTCCTAAGCTCACAATGAGACACACAGATTCTTCGCACCATAACTTAGAGTTGTAGATGCTGAAGCCAAACATACAAGCTGAGTCTGTACTGTTTAAATTACTCTTTCTTTGCCGCCGCATTATCTCTGGGAGATGTTTACAAAAACTTCTCTGCATATTAGTGATTGCCAAGTATAAAACTGAAGTATATAGAGCTGTTATTGAAGACATAACTTCAAAGAATTGCCTTTCTTTACAGGTGGCAGCATTTGAAATAATAATATAAAAAATCTGCAAAAATGTTTTTGACAGAAAAAAGGTATTTAAGTAAAACAATAAAAGTGGGTATTTTCACCCCCTTAACATGTTTGAGTATGTAAGTAATGAGAAATTCCATCCTCATCCATGGTATCAGTAATCATTATGTGAACTTTTAATATCAGACAGAATTAAAGAGAAAAATGTGGATAATTATTTGTTATTTTTTAAATCACAGTGGGCTATTGGTAGCTACTTACTTCTAGTTAGTCTCCAATAATAAAGTAATAGCACAAGGAATGCTGAAACAGTTATCCATTATGTTTAATAAGGCCATGATTCTGACAACCTCACATATGTTGAGAAATACCTTGCTATGTGTACCGTTCTAGAGACAAAGAGGTCAGCATACAGAATAAGGTGCTATTCAAAGTGAATGAAATTTTTGAATTATTCCCTAAGTAAACAGAACAACTCTATAAATAATAGAAGCCATGACAGACTTTTCATCTCACCAAGAAATAGAGTTTGGCTGTTCAGACCAAAAAGTTCATTATTCATATCAGAATTCACTTACTGATAGGAACCCACAAATTCCTGCAGTTACAAACAATAGAACATTTTCACTTACTTTATGACATGTGTCATTACCCCAGGAGTACTTTAGAAGTTCTCAGTCTTTTAGTTTTTCTTTCATTTTTTTTCTCCCTTTATGACAATTTCCTTCAAGCACACTTTAATTAGTAGTTTTTCATCTTGACTGCTCCCTGTTGAAAGTAGGGCAAATGCTGCCTTTCTTCTCTGACTTGCTGTGTCTACACTTTGGGGCAGCGAAGGACAGAGGAACACCTATTCTCATATATTACTTTTGTTTACTGTTACCATTCTGTTGATGACCGGAGAGAGACTTTTCAGATATGCTGAAGACTGGCATCCATCCTCCCTACAATATTAGTGCAAATCTACCCTGTTCTAAAAGAAGTTGCATGAACATTGTAATTTTGCCTACTGCAGAAGAAGTATTCAAAGAAAATTTAACAAAAGCACATAATTACCATGCACTAAATACTGGTTGCATCTTAAACTAAAACTGTACCTTAATACTATTTACAGTTCACATTGTTGAAAACAAACTTCATTAGCAATGGAAAGCAGACAGATTTAGGTACAGACCTTACAGAAAAATTGCTGCTTATCTGCTCCAAGGTTTTCCTAGAAAAGCAAATTCTAGATGATAGATTTATCAATTTTTCTCCAGTTGGTTATCATTTAAATAAGAAATTGAATGTTATATTTTGACAAGATACAAAAAATAAGGTACATTCAACATTAAGTAATACTCTTTGAATTTCTATATATAAAAATTCTATTGGTCAATGCTTGTAAAAAAGCTGCATGCTTTGGGACAACGAATTAAGACTGCACATTTGCCTTTCTAGAGTCTTGCCATGGTTATATATCTAGCTGTCATCAAGTTGCACTTGCAGAGATGTTCTTCCCTTTGTGGAGAGATAGGATGATCTCATAGGTCATTTTCGTAACTTCAATGGCTCAATGAACAATAAATAATATTGCTATGTATACATAATGACTTGTTACAGCAATAAAATGTTGCCCACTAGACACAAACATTACTAAGACTGTGATATAATGCTTCAAATGTCCAGATGTAAGATTGATATATCTAACACAGCATAATTTTTCTGTATTGCAGGCCATATTTAACACTGCTGGTGCTCAACAAACGAATTTGGTTTTCCCCATATATTTAAAATAAAAAATAAACACGAGTTATAAATCATACAATGAGAATCCTATGAACTCAGACACTTTGTTATCTGTTTTGCTTCAGAAAGAAACTAAATGTTTTCCCCAATGCTGATAAGATGGAACAAAAGCAAAGAATAAAAATTACGTATTTGAGAATAGCAGAGAGTCCAATTAGATGGCTACATTGGCCAGATATGTCTTTATGAGGATGCTGGGATTTTGTTTCAGTATGCCTTAAACAGCCCCTCAGACAAATCAGAAATGTAATATGTGGAGCGCTTTTGTATAATAGAGAACAAAAAGAATAATAATCTCTGCAGTTTATACTGTTTAGCCATTATATCAAGTCTCTGAGTTCTGCTGGGGAAAATAAAATAAAAATAAAATATTATATCTATTTTTCAAGTTATAGCAAGCATATGAGCTTACATGGTTTCTACTATTATGATAGTCACCAAAGCCTTTGTAATGGTTCCTGGATGAAGTTCAAGGAAAATCTATGGTATGTCTTCCACCTCACTGTACTACAATAAAATGTAAAGCCAGCATCCTATCAGCCATGTAATCAAAAGAAAGTACTGAAGCTCTTTATAGCTTCAGGTGCAAGAAAAAAAGTGAATCAGGTTCCAGCTCTCCAAAGAGTCAAGATTCCCAGAAAAAAGCTCCTTCATTTTTTATGAAATATACAATAGCAAAAGCTTCAAGCCGTAGAAAGCGATGAACTAATGCTGACAGTAAAATGTCAAGATTCCTTCATGCCACAGGTGAGAGAAAATAGCTACTTCCAGAGCTGGACAAGCAATATTCATCAAGGTATTTAGAAAAATGATACTTTTTCCTATTTAAGATTTCCTGTAATGAAGCAATTTCAGACAACTGATTTATTTGGTTTTGCAAATGAATTTCAACCTATGGGTTGAAATACGTAAGGTGTTCCGCATATTCCCATAAACGTGTGATATTTGAAAATCAAACTATATAATTATTTGTCTAAAATACATGTTTCCATATTTTGAACAGAAATCATCCTTCCACAAGCAAAGTCTAAATCAAAGAAATTTCATCTAATGATTAACCAAATATCAGACAATCAGCTGAAACAGGAAAAAAAACAACAACAAAAGCCTCACAGATTTGCATTAAAAATAATGAACAAAGAGATAAAAACTTAAGGTAGAATTTTTTTAATAACTTGCCCAACTATTAACTCAATTCTAATAATTTCCTAACCCAATCAGAATAAAATACCATTTCAAATGGCATAACTGTTGATTAATGTTACCTTTTTTCACATGCTGAACACTGCATTTTAATCTCCTCCTGTTATCTCTATGGTCCACAACATTTGTACACACTATAGGCCTCCAAAATAATGAGATGAAGGTTCCTCTGCCCCATGTCCTCCAGAATAAGTTTTTCAGAATGCTAAAAATACTCTTCCCAGTTTGAATAATGACATAAGATCATGTCCGTGTGTAGTAACTGCACCAAACAAGAGCTCAAAACCTCATTCTCAGCTCTAAGGCTAAAAAAGTCTATATGAATAGATATACTGAATTATGCTTAGATAAGCAGGATAAATCTGTGAGTGAAGGATGGCAAAAATGTGCAGCTATATCTTCTTCATTTACTTATACTGATTTTAAAATTCATTGACTGGTTATTTCAAATGGAATAAAAATCCTATTGAGAAAATGAATACAGCTTACGTCAATTTTCAAAATGAGTACACCACTACCAATTTACACCGATGGTTTCAGTGACTCAAGCCAGACAGCTCCACTCTCATGCATGTCTTTGTCTTCATGCCAAGGGATTTTCCCTCTATTTTTTGTAGGAGTCCATGAATTGAAGTAAATCTTATAGCATCTGTTCTAGTATTTTATTCTGAGCTGTAAGGATGCCAGTATTCTTCAGTGACAGTATATGGACAGACATTATTTTATAAAATACATTTTATAGTATTAATGAGCCAAACACTTCAAGCTGAATGAGGTTTGACAGAAAATCAAGGGATATGCGTGGCAATACAAACCTCACATGGAAAGGCTTATAGTGGGCAAGTAGAGGAAAGGACAATTTTCACAACAAAGAGAACTTAAGGAAGTTTATAAAAAAATCTACAACCAACAAGTTAGTCAAACATTAAAAATAGAAATCATTCTTGGACATGACTGCCAAATGTAACTGAAACGCTCTTTTTTTTTCTTAAAACTTTTTCTGGGCATTATTTGACCAAATTAACAGTAACATATGAGGTAGCTGGCAATGTAACTGCGTGAAAACATTAACAGCAAACAAGAATATTGCAAATGGGTTCATAAAACCCTACATTGTACAGCCAGGTGTATAAATGGCATTGCACTTTTGGAGGAAAAAAACAAACCACAAAACAAAACAACAACAAAAAGAAACAACCTGACTCTTTCTGGAGGGACTTTTTGTCAAAGACAATGACTGTAAAATCCTAAGCACCATTCATCATAGTTGTACTGCCTAACCCTGCCACCCAAACACACTAAGCCAACAGGGTAACTTTGCAAAAAAAAGTATTTGCTCCTACAGATGACCAAAAGGTTCACATTCAAACTCAAAACACACTATCACAAACAAAATAACTTGTATTCAGTTCCTTTTTTAGGCAAAACATTTCAATTTCAAACTTGCCTTGCCTATCATAGTGATTGATTTCCTTTCTAGAACTTCTGTAGTAAGAAAAACAAGAAAGGAAGAAGAGTAAATTTTTGGAAATAGTAAGTGCAGAAGAAAAGCAGAGGAAGGAACATCACATCTGGTCTGGTTTCGTGGCAGATTCCCCTGCTGACAGGATGACAATTTCAGAAGAAAGAAACGAGGGAGGAGGAAAGAGGGATATGACTCCATACAACTTCTGTTAATGTACATATCTGGGGTGCATTCCAATCCTGTGTGCCCGGCAACATATCTAGCAGCTCTGAGGAAAACTGTGCAGTGTGGTGGTAGGATTTTGCACTGTTTTGTGAGGGAATTCTTTAGTGGGGGTGTTAAGTTTTCCCCCAGAGATACCACTTGCTGCATCATGACTGATGCATAGTTATGTACCTTCAGACAAGGAAGACTATGCTTCAGATTTTTCAGTACTTCTACTATTCTTCATCAATAAATAGTTCTTTTTGAGTGCATGCTCCAAGCACTGAATCATTTACAAAGTGAAGGTGGTAGGAATGAATATAAACTGTGCATTTCTGGCACCTGAGCCTCGATCATTTGCACAGTTTACCTAAAAATTTCAAGTGCTTATTGAAAAGACTAGAGCAATCAGGATTCTACTACAAGTTAGGGTCTTGTTTCTCAAGACTGCTTCCTGGCTACCCCTCTTTGCTGAATGAGCCAAAGGACTTCCCT
>NW_010177344.1:31297-31748 GCF_000695765.1 Mesitornis unicolor
CTCTCAAATGAACGAGTATTTCATGGTCAGTGCTCAATATGCAGTGGATCTCAAGATTTATGAGTGCGCATATCTGCCTACAGAGTACTGAAATGAAGAAATAATTAATCAGTGCCACTAACTTTCACATCCTGGCTTGTATTCAAATTCCCCTCCCAAGTTTATGAGTTCAGCCCAGGACCTGAGCAGAAACACAATCAATATATAAATATAGGGGAAAAAAAATAGCTGCTGCTATAATTCTGTATGTGAAAAATCTATACTGATTGAAGGTAAGTGTTTTGCAATATAGTATTCACAGTATATCTCTGGCAGAAAAAAAAAAATACTCAAAATTATCATAAAGCTCCTGGTCAGGATAATGCTTTACTTCAGGCTTAGGAAAATCTTTTGCTAAAAGTCTCCACAGGTTAAAAGTTTTACTGTAAGTGATTTCTATATCTCATGGAAT